>NC_134403.1:376978211-377187322 GCF_038048845.1 Mixophyes fleayi
TCTCCAGTCGGGGTCCCTCAGGGCTCTGTTCTGGGACCCTTACTCTTCTCTCTATACACCTCCTCCCTGGGTGAACTCATCAGCTCCTTCGGCTTCAGCTACCACCTTTACGCTGACGACACTCAACTATACCTCTCCTCCCTCCTCTCTAGGGTGTCCGCCTGCCTCTCTGCCATCTCCTCCTGGATGTCCTCTCGATTCCTCAAACTTAACCTTGCCAAAACTGAGCTCATAGTTTTTACTCCCTCTCATACCCCATCCCCTTCTGACCTCTCCATCACTGTCGACAACACCTCTATCTCCCCTTTCCCCAACTTCACTGCCTTGGTGTCATCCTCGACTCCTCTCTCTCCTTTGGCCCCACATCCTCTCTCTTGCTAAATCCTGCCGCTTCCAGCTGCGCAACATCGCTCGCATCCGGCCCTTCCTCTCCCAAGATGCCACCAAATGCCTTATCCACTCTCTGATCATCTCCCGCCTGGACTACTGCAACCTCCTCCTCACTGGCCTCCCCCACTCTCATCTCGATCCCCTCCGATCCGTCCTTAACGCTGCAGCTAGGCTTACTTTCCTCTCTCGCCGCTCCTCTTTTGTCTCCCCCCTCTACCTAGCCCTTCACTGGCTCCCATTCCCCTTCAGAATCCTCTTTAAGCTCCTCACACTCACCTACAAGGCCCTCGCCAACTCCACTGCGCCCTACATCTCCACCCTCCTCTCTATTCATGCTCCATCCCGCCCTCTCCGTTCTGCCTCTGACTGTCGCCTCTCTTCCCCCCTTATAACCTCCTCCCACGCGCGTATCCAAAACTTCGCCCGCGCTGCCCCCCTCCACTGGAACAAGCTCCCTCCCTCCATCAGAACTTCCCCTAATCTGTCCAGCTTCAAACGGGCCCTAAAAACCCACCTTTTTCTTAAAGCCTTTCTGTCTCCCACTTAACTTCCTACCTTATCTTCTGCCTCTGTCCCCCCTACTCTCCCTCTCTCCCATGCGTCTCTCTGTCTGTCCACCCCTCCCCTTAGATTGTACGCTCCTCTGAGCAGGGCCATCTCTCCTCCTGTTTCCACCACTTCTAACTCTGCTCTCCAGCTACTTAGCCCTCCTCCTCGAGGGTCCTCCACCCCACGTCCACTCTCGCTCCCTCCTCCCCCCGGGGGTCTCCCTGTCTTCCGCGCCCTCCTTCTTGGGCCCCGTCATTTGCGGATCCTCCCTCCCCCTTCCCCGCCCTCTCTAGCTGTGCATTGAGCGTACTGAGTTGCTGTGTTTACTGTACTGTGCTGTCTCCCATTGTATTGTGATTTTGTTTGTCTCTGTACGGCGCTGCGGATGCCTTGTGGCGCCTTATAAATAAATATTAATAATAATAATAATAATACTCAATGCGGCTGCGAGACTCATCTTCCTCTCACGCCACTCCTCCTCTGCCTCCCCTCTCTGTCTTGCCTTACACTGGCTCCCCTTCCCCTACAGAATCTTTTTCAAACTCCTCACCACCACTTACAAGGCTCTCTCCCAGTCTACTGCCCATTATATCTCTAACCTCCTCTCCATTCACACTCCCGCCCGCTCCCTGCGCTTGGCCAATGATCGCCGCTTCTCCTCCACTCTGATCACTTCTTCCCACTCTAGAATCCAAGACTTATCCCACGCTGCCCCCCTTCACTGGAACGACCTCCCTCGCTCCATGCGTCTCTCACTCAATCTGTGCTCCTTCAAGCGGGCACTTAAAACTCACCTGTTCCTTAAGGCCTACCACCATCCACTTAACCTCTCATCTCTTCTGTTTCTCCCCTGGCCCCTTTTTTCTCTCCTCTTTGCTTCACTGGGCCCCTTCTGTGCCTGATTTTGTTTACCCTCCCTTAGGATGTAAGCTCGTATGAGCAGGGCTCCTCTTCCCTCCTGTCTCCATACCTGTTCTTCCGCTCCGCCTCTACTGTATTTGCCTGCCTGGAGTTTCTGAAGTACTGGTACTTTGTGTTTATTGTTCTGTACTGTTTTACCCTGTATAGTCTACTGTTTGTACCGTGTAAGGCGCTGCGGAAACCTTGTGGCGCCTAACAAATAAACGATGATAATAATAATAATAATAATAATCTAGTAAAAATCTTATATGTGTTTTCATGAATGGCTGTATTAATGGAAGAACTTGAAATCCTTTGTCGAATGAGCAACACTCCCTCCTCGTCCAGAGTTACTCCAAGATCCTGTTCCCATGCCTGTTCAAAAGGTTCTGTGGAAGGGGATGAGGACACGAGAGAACTGTACAGGATTATATGTAGCTACAACGACCCGGTTTGTTAATGCAATGACTTTCAAAGGGTGTTGGGGAGCGCAGCTTAGACGATTGTGTCTGGGCTTGTATAAAACTTTTTAAATGCATATAGTGAAAATATAGATTGCTTGAAAGAACATGTCTCTCAATCAGGTCTGTGAAGCAACGTGGTGCATGTTCACCCATCAGGTGGAAGAAATTATCTAGCCCCATTTTCCTCCAAGGGTAAGCAAAAGCCTTGATGCAGCCCTGTGGAAAACAAGGGTGTCTCCACAGCTGAGTGAGTGGCGAGGGGTAGGGGGTCAGTGTATATTGTTTATTAAGTTTGTCGCAGATCTCCAACGTAAAACAGATGGAGGGGATAACAGAGGCTGAGGCTGGTCTGATACTCCCAGGGATCCAGGGTAGAAAACACACTCCTATATCTGGGGACAACAATTCTTCAATGTCCACCCATTTTTTGAGTCCTACAGGCTAAAGCCAAGAAATGAGATGGGTCAATTTTGTGGCTTGACAATATTTGTCAAATAAAGAAAGGCCCAGGCCCCCATTACATTTGGATTTGGCTAGACAAAGCCTACTACATCTGGGTCTCTTACCCTGCCACACAAACTTGCCACAGAGAGATTGAATAGATCTCAGGAAAGAATCTGGTACTTTGACCGGGAGGGTTTGAAATAAGTATAGCAACCTAGATAAGATATTCATTTTAATGGTATTGATTCTCCCGAACCACGAGATGCAAAGAGAGTTCCAGATCAATAAATCTTGTTTTATTGTAGATAGCAAAGGAAGATAATTAGTCTGAAACAAAGTTTAATAGGAAGTCGTGATAAAAACTCCCAGATAACTAATTGCTCGGGGACGCCACTGAAAATCAAAGTTAAGTTCCAATAATTTCTTTGTGTGAGGTGAAAGGTGTAATGCGAGCGCCTCCGATTTGGAATTATTCACTTTATATCCGGAGAGAGAACCAAAATTCTGCAACTCCACAAATAGATTAGGAAGGGAGGTTTGAGGTGAGGATAGAGTGAGGAGGACATCGTCTGCAAACAAAGAAATCTTATATTGTCTACTACTAATACCACTTTCATACTGCCGCCCCGGCAATATCCCGGGTTTTTCAAGCCGGGTTTTTGCCGGGGCTCGGAGCGTCCCAGCTCAGAAACACCATTCATACTGCACCTCGGACCTGGGAATTTCCCGAGTTGACCCCATTCATACTGCACAAGTCTGTGCCCTGGCAATTTGTGGGAGTCATCACCAGAGCAGTTTTCATTGGCTGAAAAATGGTGATGTCATTGAAAGGTGCCTGGTTTTTTGACGCATAAAGATGATGCAAAAGTGGGTGGTGATTGTTTATCCACGGTGTGCACTCTAGTGCATGAAGTCACCACGGCATTGCTGGAAGCCCTGTATCATCGCTTCATCTCCTTACCGCAAGGTCAGCGCCTGGATGATACAATTGCAGGATTCCTGAAGCGTGGGTTTCCACAGTGTGCTGGAGCCATAGACGGGACACACATTCCCATCATTGCCCCCACAGACAACCATGCGGATTACTACAACCGCAAAGGCTGGCATTCCATCATTCTGCAGGCTGTGGTTGACCACAACTATTGGTAAGCATTTTTTATGGTTTTTTTTATGTGACTGTGCCATGTGTAATGTGTATTGTAAAACATTGCTATATGTGTTTTTTTATGTCAGTTTCACAGATGTTTTCATTGGCTGGCCTGGACGTTCCCATGACGCCAGAGTTCTAGCAAATTCAGACCTTTACCAAATTGCTGAGGAAAGACAAGATGGCTGGCTGTTCCCTAGAGAGGTAAATATAGGTGTAATGTTGTATGATGTTTTTGTAATTGAAGCTTATATACTATTGTTTGCTATCAATATTGTATGTATTTACTGCCCCTTTTTATATATAGATGTACCACTTGCAAAATGCATTTTCACCATATAGTACCAAGTGTACTGCGTTATGTGACCAATATTTTTAACATGGTGACGTGAAACTGCATGTTTTTATTTACAGAAATCTAGGTTTGTTGATGGTGTGGAGATACCGGTACACATCATTGGGGATGCTGCTTACCCTTTGAAGCGCTGGCTGATGAAGGGGTTCACTCAGCAACATCACCTGTCTCAGGAACAGATCCGGTTTACACATACCCTCAGCTCGGCTCGGATGGTGGTGGAAAATGCTTTTGGGCGCTTGAAAGGACGTTGGCGCTGTCTATTGAAGCGCAATGACATTGACACCAAGCTTGTGCCCCACGTGGTTGCTGCTTTCTGTATTTTACATAACATTTGCGAAATACAAAAAGAGCAATTTCTACCTGAGTGGAATGTGCAGGAATCTGAAATGCCAGTGCTGTCAGTGGACTCCAGTACTTTTGAAGGAGAGCGCACCAATACCTCTGCTGAACTTATTAGGACCACCCTCACTGCCAATTTGACCTCACTTGTTTGAATGTACCACACAAATGTAAAAGTAAAAAAAAAATGTTTATTTCACATATTGTATTTTGTTTTGTACATATTTCCTCATATGTCTCTTCACAAAAATATAAAATGACACAATACAAAAGTGCTTACTTGCATGTAGAAAAAAATATATATACACAAGTAGTAAACAGAAGACACAAATGTGCCCAAACAGTAAGTGCAAATTTGCTTTTCACGTAATATGTGAAGCTAACGGCGTGTTTCCAGATCACACGTAACATACATGATAACAATTAACTGTTAAACATTTGTCCATAAAACATGATTATTACAATTGCCGATATTGTGGCATTTCTGGTTGTGGAGTGGTTTGGTTACCAGGTGGGTATTCTATGTTGGGGTTACCCATAGGTTGAGCATGTTGTGTATTCTGTACCGGGTTTGGAGAGTTATTGTTGCCTAACATGGGTTGCCCCCGCTGGTACATAGGATAATGTCCGTCATAATAGTAAGGACTTGGAGGAGGTGCCTGCACCCGTGAGAGGAGTCTGTCCATGAATCCCATCATACAGTCACGATTTTCGCGTAACACGCGTTCCTGCATGTTCATGATTTGCATGAGGAAAGAGTCCTGGAGATCCCGCTCATTGTCCATGAAACGCTGCAGTTGTGTATTCTCGTGTTCCCTCATGGTGCTCTCCATCTCCCGCAGTTGATCCATCATGACAGTTGTCATTGTTTTAGTTGCTTGCTCCATTTTGTTGGGCCTTTTGCGTTTTTTAGGAACGTTGTAAACTGTACGTAGAAAAGAACACAGTAAAACATACATTAGAATATATAATGTGGCAGAACAAAAAAGCAGTGTTGTAAGCTGATATGTGCTTGAGGCCTCCTCCCTCTTGCCCAGTAGTTTTGCACTGCAACAAATGCGTGTTAATCTCAACAGATTAAATTCCCAACGCACTAGGAAATCATACACTCAGTCTATTGTCACACATATAATATGGTTATCTGGTGACTGAGTTGGTGCACCCTACACATGTGTTATTGATTCATAAATTGACAAGCACAGAGAGGAAAATCAGTAACGTAGGGGCACTCAATAATTATTGAATAACTTAAAACTTACATTTTATTAATTTTATTAAAATAGTAGAGTCCCAAAATAGTACCTGTAGCACCAGATGCGAAATAAAACAAAAATATAATGAATAAACAAAAATATAAATTTTAAAATGGCAGAAAACACCGCCAAGCCTCGCAGTGTTATGAGACAGCTCTAAGATTCTCTAATCGATATCTATGATAAGTGAGAAAATATTGGTGTAGCTGTCTGTACATAGGTAAAAATTAGAGGACTGTGTAAATTTGTAAGTCCTAAACGGGAGATATCTTAGATATATAATAAGTTATCACTAACGGAGTCATGATAGTATATACAGAATTATTCCCTTATTATTAGGGAATAGATATTGTAGGGATATATGTCAGATATCTTCTGCCCTTCATAATCCACAATAAGATAACCTCCGTTTAATAGGATATAATCTCTGGCAGTAACGATTGTATCGCTATGTACCAGGCTCAGAAGTGCTATATTGGGTATATATATTTTATTCCATCCATATAGACAGGGTCACTTAAGCTAGAAGTATCTCTATTCATGAAACCTATTCAGCCCAAAGCTGTCCTAGTCTTAGTAACCGTTTGATAAGAAGTTTCAACACCCACAATATGAGCCACAATGTACCTCGCTTATATGATGTTATGTTTAACACCTATAGTCTCATCCACATTAGTAAGGTCATATAATTCGTTATGCCTTATAATAAAGCATCAGTAAGGCTAGATCCTGCCCTAACTGACCGCTATAGGTGTAGTTATCGTGGAGACTAATCTATTAGTCCCTCTGTTGTTATATTAAGACTCTTATCTAAGCGTTCATGAGGCTGTCTGAATAGTACAATTGCCCCTACATTGAGCCAGAGATTAATCCCCTCCCGAATTCAACATTGATATTATTTTACATGACACTGCAGTGTCATGTAAAATAATATCAATTTATATCATGTTAAATTCGGGAGGGGATTAATCTCTGGCTCAATGTAGGGGCAATTGTACTATTCAGACAGCCTCATGAACGCTTAGATAAGAGTCTTAATATAACAACAGAGGGACTAATAGATTAGTCTCCACGATAACTACACCTATAGCAGTCAGTTAGGGCAGGATCTAGCCTATTATTGTGGATTATGAAGGGCAGAAGATATCTGACATATATCCCTACAATATCTATTCCCTAATAATAAGGGGATAATTCTGTATATACTATCATAACTCCGTTAGTGATAACTTATTATATATCTAAGATATCTCCCGTTTAGGACTTACAAATTTACACAGTCCTCTATTTTTACCTATGTACAGACAGCTACACCAATATTTTCTCACTTATCATAGATTATCGATTAGAGAATCTTAGAGCTGTCTCATAACACTGCGAGGCTTGGCGGTGTTTTCTGCCATTTTAAAATTTATATTTTTGTTTATTCATTATATTTTTGTTTTATTTCGCAACTGGTGCTACAGGTACTATTTTGGGACTCTACTATTTTAATAAAATTAATAAAATGTAAGTTTTAAGTTATTCAATAATCATTGAGTGCCCCTACGTTACTGATTTTCCTCTCTGTGCTTGTCAATTTATGAATATGCGTGTTAATGTTTTAATACTTTGGAGTGTATTACATTTGTCTTTTGGGTTTTTTGTTGATATAGTTCTCTTTTTTAAGTTATGTAGATATATTGGTATTTGGTTTGCATTTATGTTGATATACTTCTCTTTTTTTGCCAGTTATGCTCAAACATTTTTTTTTTTTAAAGTTATGTAGATATATTTATTGGTATTTGGCTTGCATTTCTGTTGATATAGTTCTCTGTTTTTGGCAGTTATGTTTATACAGTTAATTCTTTTTTTGCCAATTATGTAGATATATTGGTATGTATATATAGTTGGTTATTATGCGAGATTATTAAATATACTTACTGTTGGAGCGTAAACTGGGACCTCAAGCCTCACTCCAGAGGGCTGACATTTAGAAAGGTCTCCCAGTAGAGAAAAAGTGAAGAGCTACTTTCAAGGATGAGAGACCGGGTCCGGAGCCAAACGGCCCAAGTCAAGTTTTCGTAGCAGGTCTTTACCTTCGATAGGATCCCTTACGGTGATTTGGCAACCTCCTGCTTCTACAATTAGGCGAAAAATGGAAGCCCCAATTATATTAATATCCATGATCAAGTAGATCTGTGACTTCCCTCAGTTCTCTGCACTTCAAGATTGTGGACGGAGACAGATCCTGAAAGATTTGAACCTTAGGTTCTTCAAATCGAATATAGGGAGAGTTCCTACTTGCTGTAGTTATACTATCCTTGGTTTTAAAGGATAAGAATTTAAGGACAACATCCCTAGGAGGTTCGGTGTTTTTTAGTCTGGGGTGTAGGGCCCTATGAGCTCATTCGATACATATGGCTTGATCCGAAAGCTCAGAAACTAGTGCTCGATCCACCGATTCCGGAATGTTACGAATCCGAAGATTGTTCCGACGTTCTCTATTTTCAATATCCTCTGCTTTATCTTTAAAGAACAACTCCCTGTAAAGATAGTCAATATCTTGCGTCGTTTCCTGCAACACTTTGGAGTTTGAATCCACTTTATGTTCAATAGAAGCAGTACGTTTAGCCAGTTGCGCAATTTTGCCTCGGAGATCCGCCAACAGCATTTGAAATTCGACTGTGAAGGTGTTCTGAAGAGAAATCATCATAGCTTGAATAGTGGCCAAAGCGTCTACGGATTCAGTCGGGTTTCCCGATGAGGCTTGAGGAGATGAGAGTGGGGAGTTGGTATGCGCAGGAGTCTTGTCATGTGTTGGAGGATTCCCATCTGTGTTCCCCTCTTACCCCTGGAGCTGTTCTTATGCATTGGTAACAGAACACCAAGTAAGAATTATGGACAAAAAGGGTGTTTCCGGATGGGCCGGGCCAGATAGTTTTAATTATACGGACATGACAGGAGAGCAAGTGCCCAGTCCAAATTGGTAGGTGTTGTTTAAGACTTGAATAAGTGTAATACCACTTGCTTGTGTTGAACTCACTTCAGCTGAAGTATTACTGTTTAGCCACTGGATGGCAGTGTAGACACATTAACACAGAAACTGTACTATACAGCAGCTCCACACTCGATCAACTCACGGCCGGAAGAGAAGCCCAATAATGGAAGCAGAGACTTCCGGGATAGCCGAATCACGAATGCAGCCAGGCACTTCAGGTCACCTCTCAGATGGTCCCCACAGGCAAAAGGTGTCCACGGTTGAGCCGCAAACTCCAGCCTACAGCGGACCTCAGCAGCCAACAGCACAGGCCAGAAGACACGGGTCCCGCCTCGTCCTCTCGTCCACCGCACACAGCCACCAAAAGTGCCAACCAGGAGGCAGGTGCCCCCAGTTTGCAGGACACAGACACGGTACAGGAGGGCTCAACACCTCGAGAGAGAGACAGGTAAGAAGCCCAGGGGAGTGCTCGGTGAGAACAACCAGGAGATTTGAGCTGTGGGTATGATTTTGATTGTGCCCGATCGTGACCCTTGAGGGTCAGGCAGAGTATAAGGGGCTCCGGACTTTATGATAGGTGAGGCCAGCAGGACATCCACTGCGTGCTCCAGACAGGGAAAGAGAAAAAAAATCTGGGCAGATTATCAGGGCGCAGGTCACGCCAGATTGCGCGTTCCGGATGATGCAGGGCAGCTACATCAAAAGTATAAACTCCCAGGTGTGCGGGAGAGTATATCGCACTTGACAGGCTCTTTCAGGGATCGAATGAAGGGCTGCAAAACCCAGGTATTCACAAATAAGTGCCCTGATGGTTGTTACGATTTAAATGCCTTAGTCAGTATTTGCACAGGCTTACCTAGGGCGCGGAGTCTAACGGCCTTCCGGTCTTCACCAAGAACCACCGCAAGGTAGTGTGGTCTTTGCTGCCGAAGAACCGCAGGTCGCGGTCCCCAGGTTAGCCTACTGACGTAAGGGAGAAGGTTCTAAGTGATGGATAGTCAGACAGGCAATATGACAAGTGATGTAAGTACAGGCACTAACCGTGAATTCCAGGGTTTGAAGGTCTGGAGCAGTAAATGATAGATGCATGGCGTTAGTGAGTGCGTAGCAGGAGATGGGTCCAGGAACACAGCCGGGTCGGTACACAGGAGATATCAGGTATACGGTGCCAGAGGGAAATCCAGAGAGTAGTTGATAACACAGCCGGGTCGGTACACAGGGAAGAAAGTCCAATACGTGGTGCCAGGAATAAGCCAAAGAATAGTCAGGTCACAGCCAGGTTGATACACAGGAGTAAAAGGAATATAGGAGTACACAGGGAGCAGGTTCACAGGAGTCAGGAACACAGAAACTGTTAGCCAGGAACAGGAAACACATTGCTCTGACACAGATAGCGTGTCAGAGCAGGAATAAGTAGTTTTTGAATTCCCCGCCCAGAGTCACATGACCCCTGCTGCGAGAATCCAGAAGTGCAGCGGCGCCATCAGGGAGAGCGCTCACCGCTGAAGATGACAAGCTGCTAGACCCGACAGCGCAGCGGAGCGGGGAACAGGTAAGATCCTAACAATGGTGGAGAGCTGGAAAGAGTCACGTCCAGTCAGAATGGCAGTCAGGCCACGCCCCTTGGAGAAACAGCTTTTTTTCAGAATAGAGCAATGGAAGGTACTAGGAATTTTTAAGGATGGTGGTAGCTTAAGTCTGAATGCCACAGGATTAATTTTCTTCTCAATAGTAAATGGTCCAATAAATCGGGGTTCTAGTTTTATACAAGGTTGCCTCAATTTGATGTTCTGTGTTGACAACCAAACTGTCACGGACACTAGGAGTCTTTGCCCAGGATATCACCAGATGATGATCTTACCAGAGTAGTGTGGGTTACACAGTGGTCCTCTGGTAGCAGGGTGACTAGCGGAACATATGACTCAGCAGATGGTGAGAGGATGCAAATAGAAAAGTCAATGACTAGCAGCAATCTGGTTAATGATTAGGTAGAAATGAACACGAGGATCTTGATGGACGTGAAGAAGTGCAGGAAGGTAACGGGGAAGTCAGTGGTCTGCGGACAGCAAGTTGTACCACTGCTATAGTGAGAAGACTTGTCCAGGTGTAGGTAGGTAACGGGGAAGTCAGTGGTCTGCGTACAGCAAGTTGTACCACTGCTTGTAGTGAGAGGACTTGTTCCAGGTGCAGGTAGGTAACGGGGAAGTCAGTGGTCTGCGTACAGCAAGTTGTACCACTGCTTATAGTGAGAGGACTTGTTCCAGGTGCAGGTAGGTAACGGGGAAGTCAGTGGTCTGCGTACAGCAAGTTGTACCACTGCTTGTAGTGAGAGGACTTGTTCCAGGTGCAGGTAGGTAACGGGGAAGTCAGTGGTCTGCGTACAGCAAGTTGTACCACTGCTTATAGTGAGAGGACTTGTTACTGGTGCAGGTAGGTAACTGGGAGTCAGTGGTCTGCGTACAGCAAGTTGTACCACTGCTATAGGTGGGGATAGGTACAGGTGTCGATGAGTGGAAACATAGAATGTGGACACGGAGAGCACAAGGAACTTGATCCCAAACGATATGCACAAGTCTATTTTGGTGTGGCAGGCGCTGCTTGACAGAGACAAATTCACTACTGGAATCCAGGCTAATAGCAGAAGGTCAATTAGCATATGTATCTCACGACTGAACAAAGAGGTAAACCTCCCAGCAGATATGCGGAGTAATAACACAGTCTCAGGGAGATAGAGGATTCCGTGGGTAAGTGGAGAACAGTCCAAGCGGATATGCAGTAAACGAATACAGTCAATAGAAAGTAAGCATACCGCGGTTCAGTTGAGCAGGCTGTCCACGAGAGGATACAGGAACAGCTGAGCAGCTGCACGCCAGCACGAGTAAAGAAGCCACAGGTGAGTGGTAGCGGTAATCAGGGTCCGGGTCAGCACACAGGCAGAGAACTTGACACGGGTAGAACAACGATGAGCAATGCAGGAATCACTGGAGATAGCGAACACGAGTAGAACACTGGAGGTAATAGCGGACTGGAAGCCGCAGATGATTAGAGCAGGAATCAGCAGGGAACTGAAGACATAGTAGAACATGGGAGACTTGTAGCGTTCTGGAAACCGGCAGAAATCAGCAGGGAACTGAAGACATAGTAGAACACAGGAGACTTGAAGCGGTCTGGAAACCGGCAATGAGTTGAGCAGGAATCAGCAGGAAGCTGAAGACACGGAGAAGTACACAGGAACACCTTCAGAGACTCACAGGGAATGAGACTCCAAGATCAGGCAACGAGGTAATGAACACAGGTGCTTTAAATAGGGAGCGTTGTCTGATCAACCAATTAACTAAAAGCAAAGGTCAGAAGAGTTCTTAGGAACTGCGCATGCACAGACCATCAGGATGGCGGGCGGCCACGGTTCAGGATAGGTGCTGGCAGGAATACTGGAGAGCCACGCACCAGTGAAGAGGCACTCACGGTCCGGTGAGTGACACAAACTCGATCCCCAACTGTCAATAGACAAGGACCACGATGATGATCAGCGAGTGATTTGGACTTGCAGGAAGCTTGACGTAATGCGGAGTGTACCCCTTCCAGATGGACCTCAGCCGAGATGCAAAGGCAGGAGTCCCGTAATCACCAGTAGGAATGATGGATGAAAAAGAGTTTGCTTTCAGATGGAACCCGAGGTTACAGTAGAAAGGAGAACTATGGGTTGCAGAATGGCAAGAATTATTATACACAAACTCCGCCCAAGGTAAACGGGAGGACCAGTTGTCATGAAACTTGGATACATATATGCGTAGGAATTGCTCCAGAGATTGATTGGTTCTTTCTGTCTGACCATTCGATTGTGGGTGGTAAGCAAAAGACAGGCTGACTTTGATCCCGAGAGTATTGCAAAAGGACCTCCAAAACTGGGCTATAAACTGGGACCCTCGGTCCGAGACGGTGTCTTCCGGGAGACCGCGGAGGCGGAAAATGTGTGAAATGAATAATGTGGCCAAGACTCTAGCTTCCGGTAGCTTGGGTAATGGTACAAAGTGAGCCATTTTGCTGAAACGATCAACTACCACCCAGATGGTGTTATGACCAGATGACCTTGGGAGATTGACTATAAAGTCCATCGAGAGATGTGTCCAAGGTTTACCTAGAGTAGGTAAGGGTACCAATTGACCAGGAGGACGGTTCTTAGAGGATTTGTTTTTTGCACATTCCGGGCAAGCGCGGACATAATTCACAACATCCGAGAATAAGGTGAGCCACCAAACCCAGCGTGATAATGCTTCGATGATCCTATGGATTCCTGGATGTCCTGCTGAGCGATTGTCATGTCATTCAATGAGGACTAACTTTCTGAGATGAACCGGAACAATTTATTTGCAGGAGTCTGAGCTGGAGCAATTTTTTAAACTGGTAGAGTGTGGCCCCAAAAACTTGAGTTAAGGCAAGATTAATGGAGGATGAGGGAATAATAGGTTGCGGGTCAGGAGATTGAGGATGACATGCCATGAAACTTCGGGACAAAGAATCAGCTTTGGTGTTCTTTGAACCTGGACGAAAAGTGATGATGAAATTAAACCGGGTAAAAAACAAAGCCCAGCAGGCCTGCCTGGGATTCAAGGTTTTTGCAGTCTGGATATACTGGAGGTTTTTGTGGTCAGTGAAGATTGTAATGACATGGATTGCTCCCTTTAACCAGTGTTGCCACTCTTCAAAGGCCCACTTGATGGCCAACAATTCAAAATTACAGACATCGTAGTTGATTTCAGCTGGCGAGAATTTTCTGGAAAGGTATGCACAGGGATGCAATTTTTTACTCTGAGGATCCTTTTGAAAAAGAATGACACCTCCCCCAAAATCCGAAGCATCTACTTCTACAATAAACGGGAGTTTCGGGTCTGGGTGCCTAAGAACAGGTGCAGAAGTGAAGGCGGCTTTAAGGACTGAAAAACTTGCCAACGCTTCTAGGGACCAATTAGCCGTGTTAGCACCTTTCTGAGTGAGGGCAATGATAGGAGCCACTAAGGCCCGATTGACCACAATACATGCAGAGACCCAGGGAGCGTGGTCTGGAACGCTCTTCAGGAGGCAGACGGTAAGCGCTAAACTGCATGGGCTCAGGTGTGTCCAGAAATGTAGAACATGACTTCGGTAGTGAGCAGGGAGGTAAAGATGACTCTCTCTCGGCTTTCCTCTCCTTGATTGTCCTTGACTTGGGCAGCAAAGTGGCTAAGTGGTTAGCATTTCTGCCTCACAGCGCTCGAGTCATGAGTTCACTTCCCGTTCATGGCCTTATCTGTGTGGATTTTGTATGTTCTCCCCGTGTTTGTGTGGGTTTCCTCCGGGTGCTCTGGTTTCCTCCCACACTCCCAAAACATACTAGTAGGTTAATTGACTGCTATAAAAAAAAATTGTCTGTCTCTCTCTGTCTGTCTGTGTGTATGTTAGGAAATTTAGACTGTAAGCTCCAATGGGGCAGGGACTGGTGTGAATGAGTTCTATGTACAGTGCTGCGGAATCAGTGGTGCTATATAAATAAATGGTGATGATGATGATGACGATTGATTCTGCGATCAAATTTGATAACAAGTTGCATCAAACTTTCAAGTGAGGATGGCGTGAGATACTGTACTAAGGAGTCCTTTATTTGTTCCGGAAGGCCAAGCAGAACTGACTCCGAAGCGCCGGATCATTCCACTCAACCACCGTCTGAATTTTGCACAATACAACTCAGCCGTGCGCCGTCCTTATCTCAAGGCCCGGAGATGAGACCCAGCAGAGGCCACTCTGTCTGGGTCATCATATAGCAAGCCTAAGGCCTGGACTTGCTGGTGGGAGAGTGAAGGCCCGGGACTGGGGATTGCCCTGGAGTAAAGAGATTACAATACCAACTCTCTGTTGCTCAGAGCCAGAGGAGCGTGGTCTCAAGCGAAAATATAGTTTGCAACTCTCCTTAAAGTTGCGGAAGGAGGATCTGCTTCCAGAGAATTGATCGGGCAAGTTCAATTTTGGCTCTGTAATAACGCCAGAGGAGACCTGTTGAACCTGCAGATTTCTGGAGGACTCTTCTTGTATTGACAAGCGATGAGAAAAACTCTGTACTACCTGTGACAAGGTCTGGATCTGATTTGCCAGGACCTGGGCTGGAGAAAGATTCGTCTCACTGTCTTCCATTACAGAATTTACCTCCAATCTTCACTGGCCGGTTATAATGTTATGGCCACCAATGCGTCATAAACTTGTAGAACTAACAGAAGAGGTCTTCACCTATAGCAGCTGCCTTTCCTGTAGAGACTTGTTATACTCACAGGTACTCGGATGCCCCCAGGTCTTACACTCAGTGTAGTACAAGTTTATGGTCACACAGCGGCACTCAGTAGTGGGAGGTAATACATGGAGTAGGGACAGGCCAGTCCTGCGGACTGGAACAGAGATGATAATGTCTGAATGGCAGAACAGAGCACAGGCGGAGACGTCAGGTACAAGCAGGATCAGGGTCACAGGCAATGGTTCTGAGTCCAGGTACAGGCAGAAGGTCAGGGCAACTAGCAGTGGTTCAGAGTCCAGGTACAGGCAGAAGATCAGGGCAAGTAGCGGTGGTTCAGAGTCCAGGTACAGGCAGAAGGTCATGCACGGTAAAGCAATCCAAAGGTATCCACCCAAATAGCACAGGAGCAGGACAGAAAACTGGTATCAGAATGCTATAACCGGCAGTGAGGCTCAGTACTCACTGCCTTAAATAGTACTGAGGGCCAATGAGTATATAGGGTGCCCAGCTGCATAATCAGTGGATGTAAAATAAATGGGCCAATCAGCCAGGGAAGGCTGAGCTTACACAGCCCTGCTGCGCGCGTGCCCGGCTGTTTGACAGCTGGCCGGGTGCGGCGGCAGGGAGTCCTAGGCATCCCGGTTGTTGCCTAGACAACCGGGACGAGGAACTTGGAAGTGACGTTCCGGTCGTCATTGTGAGGGCTGGAACGCCCGCAGTGGAGACAGGCGAGCCGTGGCGGCCAATAGTGGAGCCGTGGCTCGTGACAGAACCCCAGGATTGTGTTTGGTTACCGCACAGGAACTCCTAATTTGTCACTGGTGAAGAAATATATATATGTGTGTATATTATTCATTTCATTCTCTTGTGTAACACTATGTATAGTGGGCCAGGATTAATGTTTCAGTGTATTACATATATGGGATATAGTAAAATAAAATGCAGTGAATAAAGGAAATGATCGGCGTCTCCAATACTCGTAAATCCATGGAGATCAACACAAACTTGAACTTTTATTGAACTGAAGCAAAAACATAAGTACATAGTAGAACAGATTATACAGAAATAGATGTCATTCTTTTCCAGTTTGCTATTGGACTCACCCAGGAGTTTAGGAACAAAATTTTCTTTGGGGGAGTAAAAGACCAAGGACTACTATAGGGCTTGGAGCCCCTTTTTCTCATGTTTGGTAGGTCGTTTTACGACAGGTGTAACAGTGACTGTAGAGATACAAAGATTCCCAATTCTATGTTAATATTTGTTTCAGGAGTTGGCCAACCCCAGTTGCATTGTTTATTTTACTATAAGAAAATTATTTATAAATTATTAAATAAATATTGTTGTTCTAGAAGTTATATTATACAGTTAATATTACTGCATATATTTGTCTTATAAATAGCTATGGTCTTAGTGTTTAAAGTGTACACCTGTGTCTGCATTTTGGATTGTGTGTAGTACTTACAGCAGTGTAACACCTTTTAATGTTCTTGGAAATTAGGGTGTCCAGACCAACCCCTCCTTGGAATGATTTGAAGGTGGTGACTGCTTTTTTTTTGGCCTAGCACCACAGCTATCTATCCTTAGGTGTTTTTAATCAGAGCAGTCTGGTTCTACCAATACTACAGTACTTTAGAGGCACTAAATGAGGTAAGTCCCATATTATAAATAGTTACTATAGGTACCCATCTGAAAGAAGTCAACTTGACGTGGTAGATTGACAGCCACAGTTTTATCAAAATGTGCACCAAAAACCTCACGGATTATTCTAGAAGTTATATATTAGGCTTTATATTACTGCAGAGTTTAACATATATACCTCTTTAATTATGTAGAAATGTGTTCTTAGTGCTTAAAGCGTGCGCCTGCAGTTTGGATTATTTAAGAACACATAAACTCCAAACTTGAAAGTGCAACACGATTATTTAATATAATCAATTCCTCCATTACAGGCAGAGAAACTCTGAGCTCACCCCACTTGTAGTCACATTTTAGCAGGGATATAGGTTGTGGGACAGTCTGCAGGTTCTCTGCCAGGTTTCACTACAATGACATCATAAAAGGATGTAGGGAGAGACACATTTTTAAACACTACTTCATGCATCTATCTCAGGACTGTCACGAGCAGCGGCGGTACTCACAGCCGCCGCGCCTCGCTTCCTGCCTGCCCCAGCATCCCGGGCCGTCACCATGACGACCGGGACGTCACTTCCCTTCAACTCCCGACCGTTGGATGCCCAGCAGTGTAGTGCCGCGTCCCGGCAACGGGACAGCCGGGCGCGTGCGCAGAAGGACCGAATAGCCTGCTGGCTATTAGGCTGTAATTATTTTATTAGTCAGCTCCAGGGAGTAGTTGCAGAGCTAAGCTCTGATTGGCTCACCTGTACATTTAAGGCAATGAGGTCTGCTACCTCATTGCCGGTTATAGCTTCTGCACTCCAGTCTGCTGACCTGCTTGTTCCCGTTCTTGTCTTCAGAACCTCTACTGTATTCCCGTGTATGACCCTTGGCTTTGAATTGGACTTTGCTTGTGTTTCCTGTGACCCTGATCTCTGGCCTGTTTACCGTTTCTGCTATGCGCTTGTGACCCCTGACCTCGGCTTGTTTACTGGTACCGTTGTCTGCTGCCGGCCCTTGACCTCTGCGTGGACCTCACTCCGCTTGCCTGGGTTCTCCCCAGCCGGTACACACTTCACGACCCTCTGTCAGTCTGCGGCCCAGTCTGTCCCCACCATCAGGGGCTCCAGTGAACACCTGATTGGCAAAGTAGATTCCGGGTTGTGTTGTGCCGGCTGGAGAGGTTCCTAACAGTATGTAGCTGGATTTAAGGTGCTACATCGATTGATGGTGATGTTTGAGGGTGCCACCCTAACATTATAACCGGCCCAACACTGAGACGAGGTTGTGATGGATGAAAGCGGATCCACACCGTCTCCGGCACAAGCCTTAGCAGGCCATGTTGAGTCCTTGTACAGATGATCCAGGGATTGGCTGAGCGGTTGTCCGTTCAAGAAGAAGCCGAGAGAACTTCACAACCCACTCCAAGTTCCACCTGTGAACCTAAGGTGAATCTGCCGGATTGGTTCTCTGGAAATAGATCCCTGTTTCGGAATTTCAGGGAGAGCTGCAAGCTCTATTTCCGGTTGAGACCCCGCTCCTCTGGTTCAGAGCAACAAAGAGTCGGGATTATCATTTCCCTCCTACAAGGTGACACCCCAGTCCTGGGCCTTTACTTTGCCACAGACCAGTCCTGCCTTGCAGTCCGTAGACGCTTTCTTTGAGGCATTAGGTCTACTATATGATGACCCGGATCGAATGGCCTCCAGAAGCTCCTCTACGGGCCTTGAAACAAGGCCGGCGGTCGGCAGAGGAATATTGCACTGAATTCTGATGATGGTCACCTGACAGTGGATGGAATGACCCCGCCTTACACAGTCAGTTCCGTCTCGGCCTGTCGGAACAGATTAAAGACTCTTTGGTGCAATATCCATCTCCTACTTCTCTGGAGGATCTGATGCACCTCTCCATCAAAATCGACAGGAGATTTAAAGAGCGGAAAACCGAAAAGGAGGCATCTTCACCTCCATCCGCCTTTATTTCTGTTTCCACGGATGGTGAGGAACCGATGCAATTAGGAGCGTGTCGTCTCTCCCCTGAGGAAAGAGACAGGAGACGATCACAAGGCTTATGTCTCTATTGTGGCACAAAAGGCCACTTCTCCCGTTTTTGCCCAAATAAGCCGGGAAAAGAGCATGCCTAGGGAATGAGGGGAAAGTTCACCTAGGTCTGCAGATTGTCTCCCCGAAAAATGCTGTATTGATCCCTGCACAGCTCACGTTCAGTGCTCGTACTGTGGACCTGTCGGCCTTCATTGATAGTGGAGCTGCAGGCAACTTCCTTGACATCGGGTTCGTCCGCGCTGCTGGAATTCCGATGGCAAAACTCAAGTCTGCTATTACTGTCTGTGGCTTAGATGGCAGTCCATTGCCAGGCGGCAAGATTACCTGGGAGACCCCGTCACTACAATTGAACATTGGAGCTCTCCAGTCGGAATCCATAGTCTTCTTCCTTATCGAATGTCCCTCAGTTCCTTTGATTCTGGGCCACCCCTGGCTATTCCGCCATAACCCTGTCATGGATTGGGTAAAAGGAGAAGTTGTCTAATGGAGCTCTTATTGTACACAGTCTTGCTTGACCCTACCCCTGCGTGTGATTCAGCCTATTCCGGAGCAACTTCCTTCACAGTATCATGACTTCTGGGATGTTTTCTCCAAAAAGGCTGCTGACACTCTACCACCGCACCGGGATTTCGACTGTGCCATTGAGCTCATTCCGGGTTCTAAATTACCTAAGGGACGCTTGTACTCTTTCTCCGGTCCAGAGACCAAATCCATGCAGGATTACATTGACGAAAACTTGGAGAAAGGCTTCATCAGGCCACCCAAGTCTCCAGTAGGAGCAGGGTGCTTCTTTGTATCCAAGAAGGACGGTGGACTCAGACCCTGTATCGACTACCGAGGGCTGAATCTCATTACGGTCAAGAACACCTATCCCCTTCCTCTCATCTCTGTACTTTTTGACCAACTAAGAGGGGCAACTATCTTCACGAAAATTGATCTTCGTGGTGCCTATAACCTCATACGTATTAGAGCAGGTGATGAGTGGAAGACGGCATTTAACACGCTCTCGGGCCACTACGAATGTCTGGTCATGCCGTTTGGTCTTAGTAATGCCCCTGCAGTATTCCAGGATTTGATTAATGAGGTGTTACGTGAGTTTCTGGGACACTTCATTGTTGTTTACTTGGACGACATCCTCATATATTCAGAATCGTTGTCAGTACACCAGGGTCATGTCAGACAAGTCCTACAGAAATTGCGAGAACACCATCTCTACGCTAAACTCGAGAAATGCGAGTTCGAGGTCCAGAAGGTATCCTTCCTAGGTTATATAATCTCCTCAGAAGGTTTCTCCATGGACCCAACCAAGGTCCAAGCAATCCTGGACTGGGTACAGCCGATTAACCTCAAGGCGGTTCAGAGATTCCTGGGATTTGCTAATTATTACAGGAGTTTTATTGGCGGCTTTGCTGATATCGTGGCCCCTATCGTCACCTTGACCCGCAAGGGAAGCGATCCAGCTAATTGGTCTCCACAAACAATAATGGCATTTGAAACCCTGAAGAAAGCCTTCGTGTCTGCTCAGGTCCTTAGACACCCGGATCCTAAAGTACCGTTTATTCTTGAAGTTGAAGCCTCTGACGTCGGTTCCGGGGCCATCTTGTCACAAAAAGATACCCATACTCACCGCCTACATCCATGTGCCTATTTTTCCCGTCAGTTCTCTTCAGCGGAAACCAACTATGATGTTGGAAATCGAGAACTGTTAGCAATTAAATGGGCCTTTGAGGAATGACGACATTGGTTGGAAGGCGCTGCACATCAGATCTCCGTTATAACGGATCATAAAAATCTACAGTATATACAGTCGGCCAAACGACTGAACCCTCGACAGGCTCGTTGGTCACTGTTCTTCACCCGTTTTAACTTTATAATCACCTATCGTCCAGGTTCTAAAAATGTCCGGGCAGACGCCCTGTCCAGAAGTTTCCTGGCACACCATGCCCCGGTTACTAGTCCAGAGCCTATTGTTCCTGTGTCTATGATTCATGCTGGGTTAACCCAAGACCTAAGCTGTACCCTACAAAGGTTTCAGAAATTGGCTCCTGATAATACTCCAGCAGGATGCTTGTTTGTCCCAGTTCATCTAAGGAAGGCAGTTCTTGCGGAAGCACACAATAATCAGACTGCTGGGCATCCTGGAGTCTTCAAAACCTTGGAAATCCTTTCCCGTACGGTATGGTGGCCATCTTTGTCTGCTGACGTCAAGGATCACGTCCGGTCTTGTGAGGTTTGCGCCAGAAACAAAATTCCCAGGACTCGTCCGGTAGGCCAGTTGGTTCCTTTGGCCATTCCTGCAAAACCATGGACGCACTTGTCCATGGACTTTATAGTGGATTTGCCATTTTCTACAGGGAATAATACCATTTGGGTCGTGGTAGACCGGTTTAGTAAGATGTCTCATTTCATCCCGTTAACCAGACTCCCTACTGCTCGAGATTTGGCCGTTCTATTTATACAACACATTTTCCGGCTCCATGGACTTCCTATTGACATTGTCTCTGATCGGGGCTCTCAGTTCATAGCACTGTTCTGGAAATCCTTCTGTACCCTTCTCGGAATCAAGGTCAGTTTGTCATCCGCATATCACCCTCAATCAAATGGACAAACTGAGAGGGTTAACCAGTCCTTGGAGAAGTTTTTACGTTGCTATATATCAGAGTTCCATGACAACTGGTCCTCCTTGTTACCCTGGGCGGAATTTGCCTATAATAATTCCTGTCATTCGTCTACCAAAACCTCTCCATTTTTTTGCAATTATGGTTTTCACCCCAGGTCTAACTCTTTATACTCACTCAAGTCCGTTGGTACCCAGGAGATCCGCTCCACTGCCAGGGATCTCAGAGTTATCTGGAAGAAGGTCCAGTCATCATTAAGACAAGCCTCATTTGTGGGGAAAAAAAATCGGACCGCCATCGCACCATCTGCTCCCTCAAGGTGGGCCAGAAAGTTTTGTTGTCTACAAAAAATATCAGGCTTAGACAGCCTTGCAAGAAGTTGGGCCCTAAGTTCATCGGGCCATTTTTTATCATCAAGCAGGTTAATTCTGTTGCGTTTAGGCTAAAAATTCCCAACACATTTCATTGTTCACTGTTAAAAGCAGTTGTCACGGGCACTAGGAGTCTTTACCCAGGGATCACCAGGTGATAGGCTTACCAGAGCAGTATAGGTGGTAATATGGTACTCTGGTAGCAGGGTGATCACGGAACAGGAAATAGCAGATGATGAGATGCTCAGGAAAGTCTATGACTAGCAGCACTGGCAATATGGAGGTAGTAATACACGAGGAACTGTATGGACAAAGGACACGTGAAGGTAGTCAGTGGTCTGCGGTAGCAAGTTGTACCACTGCTATAGTGAGGAGGAATGTCCAACAGAAACGAGGAGGTGATGAGAGTCAGCGGTCTGCGGATAGCAAGTTGTACCGCTGTCTGAGTGAAGGAATGGAATCCAAGTGGAGGTATCCGGGGAGTCAGTGGTCTGCGTTAGCAAGTTGTACCACTGCTATGTGAGAGGATACTGGAGCAGGAGAAACTGGAAACAGGGGTCAGTGGTCTGCCACTAGCAAGTTGTACCACTGAATATATATGTGAGGAGGTGCACGGGGAGAGACTGCAACACAATATATACACGGGCACCTTGACTTTGATCCACAGTAATATGCACAATATATACACGGGCACCTTGACTTTGATCCACAGTAATATGCACAATATAAATGTATAAATGACTGAACAACACTGCCAATATAGAAAGTCTCTTGAAGTAATCCAGCATGAGATAACACAGTCAATGATGGCAATAGACTCAGCGGATAGTACACTCCAGAGGAGAACCAACACAGTCCAGCAAGGTATGCAATACACAGCACAGTCAATGGGAAGTATGCATACCGTGGTTCAGGAGAAGGCAGTCAGACAGAAGTGCAGAGATACCTGAACGGCAGGAGGCCGGCAGGATGCAAAGTCCCTGGATGGGTGAAGCGGTGGTCTAGCAGGTGCAGCGCACAGGTAGGTAGACCAGCAGGGAACCCAGGAAGGCGTGGAGAGCGGATCAGCAGAAGATGGACGATAGCACTGACAGCAGCAGCAGGACTCTGCGCCCACGGAGGTAACCAGGGGCAACCAACAGGACCCACAGTGATGGAACACGGGATGGCAGAGTAGACCAGGAGCTGTAGATCCAGGAGTGTAGCGGATGGCAACGTGAGCAGTAGACTGGAAACACAGGAGAGCTGAGATGAGGCGGCAATGCACAGGGGTAGCGGATAGGAATCAGCTAACAGTCACAATGATGAACACAGGCGAGTTGCAAGCTGGAGACTGTAGTGCACGGAAGCAGCGGATAGGAATCAGCTAACAGTCACAATGATGAACACAGGCGAGTTGCAAGCTGGAGACTGTAGTGCACGGAAGCAGCGGATAGGAATCAGCTCAGGAACTTGATGATGATCAGGTGAGTGGATGTGAAGTGAAGGCTGGAGTGCACGGAGGCAGCAGATAGGAATCAGCAAACAGCTACAATGATAATAATAGCGTTGAAGTGAATTAGAAGACTGTAGTGCACGGAGGCAGCGGATAGGAATCAGCAAACAGTCACAATGATAATAATAGCGTTGAAGTGATTTAGAAGACTGTAGTGCACGGAGGCAGCGGATAGGAATCAGCTCACAGTCACGATGATACAGTTGATGGTAGAAGTGGTATGGGAACCACAGGAGTAGAAGTGGTTTGGAAACCACAGAGGTAGAAGTGGTTTGGAAACCACAGGAATCAGCAGCGCTGAATACACGAGGAATACAGGAACACCTTCAGAGACTCATGGGGAATGAGACTCCAAGATCAGGCAATGTGGTGATGACCACAGGTGCTTAATATAGGGAGGTTGCCTGATCTGCCAATTAAGTTAAAGGAACATACACTGGAGGTATAGAAAGGGCTGCGCATGCGCAGTCCCTCAGGATGGAGGACGGCCACGGTTCCTAAATGTCCGGGAAGAAGCACTCACAGTCCGGTGAGTGACAGTACCCCCCCTTTTAAAGGTGGGCACAGAACGCCTGGAACCGGGCTTGTCCGGATTTTTGGAATAAAACTTCTTCAGAAGGGCAGGAGCATTAAGATCTTCAGCTTTGATCCATGAACGCTCTTCAGGACCAAAGCCCTTCCAATGAACGAGGAAACGGAGGACTCCTCGCGAAATTTTTGCATCCAATACCTCAGTAATCTCGAAATCCTCCTCCTGATGAACTTGAACTGGCTGCGGTGCTGAGGGAGGAGTCGAGAAACGGTTGATGATGAGAGGTTTGAGCAAGGACACATGGAAGGCATTGGAAATCCGAAGATTCTTAGGAAGAAGAAGTTTAACACATACTGGATTGATAATTTGAATGATCCTATATGGACCAATAAAACGAGGGGCGAATTTCATAGATGGAACCTTCAAACGAATATTTTTGGTAGATAACCAGACACGATCTCCAATTTTTAGTGGTGGAATAGCCCGCCTCTTCTTATCTGCGAAAGACTTATATTTATTAGATGTCTTCTTTAAACAGGTTTTGACCTGAGACCAGATATTTTTGAAGGTTTGACAAGCAGTCTCCACAGCAGGAACTTGGGTGGGCGGGAGGGCAGGAAATTCCGGAAAAGACGGATGGTGACCGTAGACCACAAAGAATGGAGTTTTGGATGATGACTCATGGTACATGTTGTTATGGGCGAATTCAGCCCAAGGGAGCAATTCTACCCAGTTGTCTTGGTTGGCTGAAGAGAACATCCTAATAAAAGTCTCAAGATCTTGATTGACTCGTTCCGTTTGTCCGTTAGATTGCGGATGGTAAGACGATGAGAGTGCTAATCGTATGCCCAAGGTTTTACAAAGGGCCCGCCAGAATCTGGAAACGAATTGTACTCCTCTATCCGACACAATCTCAGACGGACATCCATGGATGCGGAAGATTTCTTTAATGAAATGTTCAGCCAGAGTAGACGAGGAAGGTAAACCGGACAGAGGGACGAAATGGGCCATCTTCGAAAATCTGTCTACCACTACCCAAATAGTATTGTGATTCTTACTTGGTGGCAAATCAGTAACGAAATCCATACTAATATGGGTCCAAGGCTTGGACGGAATGGGTAGTGGTCGCAGCAACCCTGCTGGAGTTCTGCGGGAGGATTTGAACTGAGAACATAAATCACAGGAAGCAATAAACTCTTTGACGTCTCTCCTCATTGAAGGCCACCAGTAACTACGAGAGAGAATCTCAAAGGTCTTGTGTTCACCGGCGTGTCCAGAAAAACGAGAGGCATGGAACCACGAAAGGATTTTCCTCCTCAGAGTAGGAGGCACAAGGGTCTTCCCAAATGGTAGCATTTTGGTGGATGAAGCAGCCAGAGAAATACATTTGGGGTCTAGAATAGCATGGTTGGGAACCTCTTCCACATCAGAGGACGTCACAAAAGCTCGAGATAGAGCGTCAGCTTTCTTGTTCTTAGCGGCTGGTTTGAAGGTTATAATTAATTCAAAGCGGGAAAAGAAAAGAGACCATCTTGCTTGACGAGGGTTCAAGCATTGAGCAGATTGCAAATATGACAAGTTCTTATGATCCGTGAAGATCGTCACCGGATGGCGAGCTCCTTCCAACAAGTATCTCCATTCCTCTAATGCAGCTTTGATGGCCAGCAACTCCTTGTCCCCGATAGTATAATTTTTCTCTGCGGGCAGAAGACCCCGAGAGTAGAAGGCACAAGGATGTAATTTTTGTTGCTCCGAGCGTTGGGAGAGAATAGCTCCTAAGCCCACATTAGAGGCATCTACTTCTAGGAAGAAGGGGAGTGTCACATCAGGCTGTCGCAGAATGGGAGCAGACGAGAAGGCCTCTTTGAGGATTTGAAAGGCTTGGAGAGCCTCAGATGACCATTGCTTAGTATTAGCCCCTTTCCGAGTTAGGGCCACAATGGGAGATGCAATGGATGAAAAGTCTTGAATGAAGCGTCTATAGTAATTGGCAAAACCTAAAAAACGCTGGATGGCACGAAGAGTAGTTGGCTGAGGCCAATGTAGTACAGCATTTACTTTGTCTGGATCCATCTTCAGGCCAACTCCGGAAACTATATACCCCAAGAAGGGAATCTGGGGTAACTCGAATGAACATTTTTCCAATTTACAGAACAACGAGTTTTTCCGTAGTCTGGAGAGGACCTCTGCCACATGTTGGTGATGAGAAGGCAGGTCCTGTGAGAAGATCAATATGTCGTCTAGGTAGACAACGACACATACATATAATAAGTCCCGAAAGATCTCATTGATGAAACCCTGGAAAACAGCGGGGGCATTACACAGCCCGAAGGGCATTACTAAATATTCGTAATGCCCATCTCTGGTGTTAAACGCGGTCTTCCATTCGTCACCGGAACGGATTCTAATTAAATTGTAGGCACCACGAAGATCCAACTTAGTAAATATCCGAGCTCCCTTGATGCGATCAAATAGCTCAGTGATCAGCGGAATGGGATACCGATTCTTGATAGTAATGGCGTTGAGTCCACGAAAATCTATACAAGGGCGTAATGATCCATCCTTCTTTTTGACGAAGAAGAACCCAGCTCCAGCGGGAGAGGTGGAAGGTCGAATGAACCCACGCTGGAGATTCTCCTGTATGTACTCAGATGTGGCTTGAGTTTCAGGTAACGAGAGAGGATAGACCCGACCCCTGGGAGGAGTCTTGCCAGGTAGAAGGTCGATCGGACAATCCCAAGAACGATGAGGAGGAAGACGTTCAGACTGAGCTTTATCAAACACATCGGCAAATGAAGCATACTGAGGAGGGAGTCCCGGGGAGGAAGATGAGATGGAAGATCGCTGTACTTTAAGAGGAATAACTTGAGAGAGACAACGATGGTGACATTCAGACCCCCAAGACGTAACTTGAGGGGTGCGCCAGTCAATCTGGGGAGAGTGACACTGAAGCCATGGAAGGCCTAAGACAATCGGACTTGTCGTAACTGGAAGAATTAAAAACGAAATTTCTTCATGGTGTAGTACACCAATCTGAAGGGTTACTGGAGACGTACTCTGGGTGATGAGACCATTGATGAGGCGTGATCCATCTATAGCCGTCACAGTAATGGGTGTTTTTAAAGTGATCACTGGTAGGGACCATTGATTCACTAGTGATTTAGAAATGAAATTTCCTGCTGCTCCGGAATCAATCAATGCCTGTGACTCAAAGGATTTGGTAGCAAAGGAAATCGTAACATCAAAAGCGCAGACTTTAGATTTCATAGACAATGGAGAGGACTCCAGGGACCCTAACTTCACCTCTCCAGAACTAGTTAGGGCCTGGCATTTCCCGATCTCTTAGGGCAAGAGCTGAGCATATGCGTGGAATCAGCACAATAGATACAGAGTCTATTCTTTACTCTTCGTTTCCTTTCCTCTGAAGATAATTTGGAACGTCCTATCTCCATGGGAATCACAGAGGATGGAGCTGGACGAAATTGAGGGTTTAAACGAAGAGGTGCTTTGACAGCTGTTGTTTTCTCAGACTCTCTTTCACGAAATCTCATATCTACACGATGGCAAAGAGAGATCAAATCTTCTAGTGACGAAGGAAGCTCTTGGGTAGTCAGTGCATCTTTAATTTTATCGGAGAGCCCCTGCCAGAAGGCGGCAACTAATGCTTCAGTGTTCCACTGAAGTTCAGAGGCTAAGATCCTAAATTGAATGACATACTGTCCTACAGTATGGGAGCCTTGTCGCAAACGAAGAATGCTGGAAGCAGCGAAGGTCACACGACCTGGTTCATCGAACACACTTCGGAACGTGGAAATGAATTTGGCACTATCTTGTAGAATTGGATCGTTTCTTTCCCACAGGGGGGAGGCCCAAGCCAGGGCTTGACCCGAAAACAATGAGATAAGATAGGCCACTCTGGAACGATGGGTAGAAAAATTTTGAGGTTGGAGTTCAAAATGGACTGAACATTGGTTAAGGAAACCTCTACAAGTTTTGGGGTCCCCGTCATATTTTGACGGAGTAGGCAGGTGAAGCGTAGGAGCTGTAGACACCTGGGATGGCACTGGGGAAACGGAGGAAAGCACAGGAGCTTCAATATTAGCTGTAACAGTCTGTCCAGATGTTCCTTGGGAGGTTAATGATTGGTAACATTGAAGTAACAGCTGTTGGCGAGCATCCTGTTGCTCCACACGGCTGACCAGATGCTGCAGCATCTCTTTAGCGGTAGGTTCCGTATCTGGGTCTGTCATGGCCTGATCTTACTGTCACGGGCACTAGGAGTCTTTACCCAGGGATCACCAGGTGATAGGCTTACCAGAGCAGTATAGGTGGTAATATGGTACTCTGGTAGCAGGGTGATCACGGAACAGGAAATAGCAGATGATGAGATGCTCAGGAAAGTCTATGACTAGCAGCACTGGCAATATGGAGGTAGTAATACACGAGGAACTGTATGGACAAAGGACACGTGAAGGTAGTCAGTGGTCTGCGGTAGCAAGTTGTACCACTGCTATAGTGAGGAGGAATGTCCAACAGAAACGAGGAGGTGATGAGAGTCAGCGGTCTGCGGATAGCAAGTTGTACCGCTGTCTGAGTGAAGGAATGGAATCCAAGTGGAGGTATCCGGGGAGTCAGTGGTCTGCGTTAGCAAGTTGTACCACTGCTATGTGAGAGGATACTGGAGCAGGAGAAACTGGAAACAGGGGTCAGTGGTCTGCCACTAGCAAGTTGTACCACTGAATATATATGTGAGGAGGTGCACGGGGAGAGACTGCAACACAATATATACACGGGCACCTTGACTTTGATCCACAGTAATATGCACAATATATACACGGGCACCTTGACTTTGATCCACAGTAATATGCACAATATAAATGTATAAATGACTGAACAACACTGCCAATATAGAAAGTCTCTTGAAGTAATCCAGCATGAGATAACACAGTCAATGATGGCAATAGACTCAGCGGATAGTACACTCCAGAGGAGAACCAACACAGTCCAGCAAGGTATGCAATACACAGCACAGTCAATGGGAAGTATGCATACCGTGGTTCAGGAGAAGGCAGTCAGACAGAAGTGCAGAGATACCTGAACGGCAGGAGGCCGGCAGGATGCAAAGTCCCTGGATGGGTGAAGCGGTGGTCTAGCAGGTGCAGCGCACAGGTAGGTAGACCAGCAGGGAACCCAGGAAGGCGTGGAGAGCGGATCAGCAGAAGATGGACGATAGCACTGACAGCAGCAGCAGGACTCTGCGCCCACGGAGGTAACCAGGGGCAACCAACAGGACCCACAGTGATGGAACACGGGATGGCAGAGTAGACCAGGAGCTGTAGATCCAGGAGTGTAGCGGATGGCAACGTGAGCAGTAGACTGGAAACACAGGAGAGCTGAGATGAGGCGGCAATGCACAGGGGTAGCGGATAGGAATCAGCTAACAGTCACAATGATGAACACAGGCGAGTTGCAAGCTGGAGACTGTAGTGCACGGAAGCAGCGGATAGGAATCAGCTAACAGTCACAATGATGAACACAGGCGAGTTGCAAGCTGGAGACTGTAGTGCACGGAAGCAGCGGATAGGAATCAGCTCAGGAACTTGATGATGATCAGGTGAGTGGATGTGAAGTGAAGGCTGGAGTGCACGGAGGCAGCAGATAGGAATCAGCAAACAGCTACAATGATAATAATAGCGTTGAAGTGAATTAGAAGACTGTAGTGCACGGAGGCAGCGGATAGGAATCAGCAAACAGTCACAATGATAATAATAGCGTTGAAGTGATTTAGAAGACTGTAGTGCACGGAGGCAGCGGATAGGAATCAGCTCACAGTCACGATGATACAGTTGATGGTAGAAGTGGTATGGGAACCACAGGAGTAGAAGTGGTTTGGAAACCACAGAGGTAGAAGTGGTTTGGAAACCACAGGAATCAGCAGCGCTGAATACACGAGGAATACAGGAACACCTTCAGAGACTCATGGGGAATGAGACTCCAAGATCAGGCAATGTGGTGATGACCACAGGTGCTTAATATAGGGAGGTTGCCTGATCTGCCAATTAAGTTAAAGGAACATACACTGGAGGTATAGAAAGGGCTGCGCATGCGCAGTCCCTCAGGATGGAGGACGGCCACGGTTCCTAAATGTCCGGGAAGAAGCACTCACAGTCCGGTGAGTGACAGCAGTACTATATCCTAGCCAAACTCAGTCTTCAAGTCTGTCTGGGGGAGATTCAAGCAAGCCACAGAGATACGTGGTTCAGTAAATCCTGGATTCAAAAAAGTGCAAGGGCAGGTGCACTTCTTAGTGCAGTGGAGGAATTGTGGGTTAGAAGAACGGTCTTGGATTCCGCGAAGACAACTCCATGCTCCTAAACAATTGAAGGAGTTCTTCAAAAAATTTCCAAGGAAACCTGGAAGTCGGGGTTCCTTAACCCCTCCTCAAGGGGGGGTACTGTCACAAGCCGCAGCGGTACTCACAGCCGCCGCGGCTCGCTTCCTGCCTGCCCCGGCCGTCACCAAGACGACCGGGACGTCACTTCACTTCAACTCCTGAATTGGACTTCGCTTGTGTTTCCTGTGACCCTGATCTCTGGCCTGTTTACCGTTTCTGCTATCCGCTTGTGACCCCTGACCTCGGCTTGTTTACTGGTACCGTTGTCTGCTGCCGGCCCTTGACCTCTGCGTGGACCTCACTCCGCTTGCCTGGGTTCTCCCCAGCCGGTACACACTTCACGACCCTCTGTCAGTCTGCGGCCCAGTCTGTCCCCACCATCAGGGGCTCCAGTGAACACCTGATTGGCAGAGTAAATTCCGGGTTGTGTTGTGCTGGCTGGAGGGGTTCCTAACAAGGACACAGACAGTTTCATTACTACCAGCTGAACCTCTGGACAATTAAGTAAAAGTTTTTCCGCCTAATTAAAAACATCCGGGCTCTATAAATAGACTGGAAGGAAGACCAGTTTCATTACAAACAATCCCTGAGGAAGCTCATTGGGTTTTTTAAACCCCGAGTGAAACGCGTTGGTTTAGAACTTTTATCATATTGACTTCAGCACTGACAAAACCCAAACCCATATCTAGCATGCTAGATTCTCATCTACAAACAAATTGACCAGTCATCCGCTGCTTAAGAGGAATACCGAGAGTGTGCATACGCCACCTCCAACTTATACGGGCTGCGGCTTTGCGATCCATAACAACATAAGGCTGAGAGGCCAGAGACACCGCCGCATCACAGGAGGAACCTCTGCTTCGTGAAGAACTTCTACTGCTGGACACAGTTATGCAAGTCACTTTTGGTCCATTTGCTGACTTTTTGGAACATTTACTTTACCATGGGATATACCTTGCCTTTATTGCAACACCGGTTTGGGCTCTCTTTGTTAATTCAGCGAGCCCGCCGACGTGCCAGGATTTCTTATGGGACATTTGTTTTGATAACACAGCCGAATCACACTTGCCTTTCATCTATTCTTTGGACAATTTACCATACTATATTTCCTGTTTTCCGTTTGGTTTTTACGTTTTTTTGCACTGTGCAAATCTTTTAACAATCAGAGATATACCGATGTTTATGGACTAACATATCTATCCTGCTGTTCCTGGTTCCAGCTGTTATTTGCATATTTCATATACCGTGCATGACAAGTTTATTTTTATTTTATTTTATTTTTATTTTTTTCTCTTTCCGGACGGAAAGTACTCTGTGCAAATCATGTTTCAATAAATGTCATTATCGTTACCATGCCACATATGTCCTACTCACTAGCGCCTTGAACCTGTTATACTCCTAAATAGTTGGTAGGCTAAGTCTTCCATGTAACAAGGATATTATGGCAGAAAACCCAGACAGCGGTCTGACTGGATCACTTATAAATAACTTGTGGTATAAATGTATTTAAAGGAAAGAGCGCAGGGCGCTTATTTATATAATTGTACTTATTTTTGATATTGCGGGTATGTTGGTAAACAGATATCTTTATTTCTGAGACCAGAGGAAGAAATTTATTTGTTTTATCTTTGCTAGAAGGAATGCATGATTTCTGCATGATTTGCCACCGTTCCCAAAAGGCAGCAGCAACAGACAGGGTGGAATAGGCGGTGAATTCTGTCACAACCAGCAAAAACCTGGTTTCGACAGAGTAGCAATCGCATCTAGTGGTCGCAAGTTATGAGCAATATGAGATTAATATTTAAAAGTACTTTGTTTATGCGTCAGTTTAAACTAGTTATTCGGCGGGAAGACAACAGTTGGAGAAAGTTGCCCCCCACCCTTTGAAAAGATCAAATGAACTGACCTATCACCAACAGACAACTAAAACATCATTAACCCTGGATCAATGAAGACCTCTCTTGGTGTTACCTGTGTGTATTCGTGACATCATCACTGTTTTTGTTAACTATAAGCTCCCTGGGTCAGTGTCTTCTTTCTCTCTTCCTGACAACAGACAACATGACTGTATCTGAACCTGGGCTCAGGACACGCTTTGCGAAAATGTAATGTATTCGGGTTTATACTTTCCTGTTTATTGTTATATCTTTTATGGTTCAGCATGACTTAATATAAATCCTGCTATCTTTTGCTATTAAATCTCTTTGGGCGTTGGAACCGCAATAATTACATTGGACAATGTTTATTGGTAGCGATAAAACGAACATTACAGTGTTTTGTATGAAAATGTTTTGATTTCTGAGACAGTATGTCATGTTTGGGTTCTGTAACTTTTCTAGAGGAATTCCCAAGTAGGCATATGTGTGGAGAGGTTGTGTTTTTGAAACTGGTAATCTCATGTTAATTAGACCTTTTCATCGCTGAGTGACCAACACATCTGTTGATCCTGAAAACATAGGAGGGGTAATTATACTTGCTGGTAGACTTCCTATGCAAGTGATCACAGGTTAATGTGAATTTTGCAAGTTAAATTGTGTTGTTAAAGCAAGATTAGAAAAAGTTATACCCTTATGGTAAACAGTCAATATAAAACCTCAGATGTTGTGCTACCGCTAGCAGCAAGGTAAAAAAGTGGTGATGTTTTTATTAAAAATTGCAACAAAAATAAATTCAATATCACTTTGTCTAAAATAAAATAGACTATATCCAACATAAAAGGGACCTATAGGAACAAAACTTCACATTATCATAACACCCAATTCTACCCAATTCTACTACAATCCCACCACAAAAAAACGAATATATCACTTAACAAATAAGATAACTATATACACCAAAGAAACATGACATCCGCTAACACAATACTCTGCATTACAACAAACCTGCCACCAATCTATAATATCATCCACACTTTCTTTATTGTCAGGAAACCTTACTAAAAAAAAAGGGGTTTCCACAAAATCTAATAGTGAAAGAATAGGACAGAAAGCCAAGAATTGAGATACTGCCAGATGTTAGCTACCACCTAGGGAGGTCTCAACCCCCACAAGAGTTTACCCCTGTTCGCAGCATCCATCTGGGCCCTCTCCATTTCCCATATTTTCTGAACCTTGTGCAGAATACCATCCACCACCTCACTACAGGGAGGGATTTTGCCCCTAATGGACACCAAACACTGTGTACTCCTCGTGTAAAATCTAACAACTGCGCTAACTAAAAAACAAGTGCTTAAATCAAAATCCCCACACCTTCTGAGCGCTCCATACACCCACTCAGGGTAACTAAGCCCCGAAACACATGGAAGGCCTAAGTCGTGGGACAGTCCCTTGTAAATTTCTATGTTAAAAGGACACTTAAGACACCTCCCCGTCACATTCCTCCCACAGACAATCACGATCTTCAACACCTCTATGCTTCAGGTTCCCCATATCAAAGAGCCTCCCATGAAACGCAAGCCAAGTGAATTCTCTAAACTTCAGAGGAATCCGCTTGGAATTCACCAAAGACAGACCCTTTGAGCACATATCACCTGGGCAATCCTTAAGTAACAGGGGTACATCAAAGTGAGTACGCAAAATCCTCCTCTCCAACACCCTTGTCAGGCGCCGTCCCCGCTGATCCCGTCAGACGGGTGGCGGACGCCTGTCTTCCGGCCGGAGCGCTCTGTTGCTTAGCAACAGACGCGCTGCAGCTTCCGGTAATACAGCCTCCGTCTGCCTCTCCTGCTACTTCCTCCTCAGAGTGCCGTCACCTGGCTCTCCCAATCAGCGTTTGCCTGTCCCTATTTAAACCTGGCTCTGGCGCCATTAGAGTGCCAGAGTAACAGGTTCCTGCCTCTAGTATTCCTGGTTATCTCCCTATTACTCAGCTTCCCTGAACATTCTCCTAGTGTTCCTGCTCTCCTGTTGTGACCCGGCTTGGCGACCATCCTTCTATCTGCGTGACCCATATTGTTCCTGCGACCTTGGCTTGTTGACTACTCCTCTGGATTCTCCTTTGTACCTTGCATTCCCGACTGGTTTGACCCGGAGCGTCTGACCCTTGCTACACCGGCAACTGGCTAGTAGGGCTGCGACCAGCGTGCCCTGTGCAGTGAAGTTTAAACCTCCTTGCGGGGGTCCCTGGCGAATACCAGGGGTACCTTAGACTCTGCACCTGCTAATTCAGTAGTGCAAAATACCGGTTAGTGTTCTCCCTCATTGTAGTCCTCAGTAGGCCTAAGTCCTGACAACCCTCGAAGAGGAGCTTTTTGCCTCACCCACTCCGATCTGCCATTTCCTTGTCAAATTCAAACCCTGAACCAAATAGGAGGTATCCATACTTAACTCGAACATTTCATATCAGACCCCCATTCAACCATGCGTTGAGAAAGGGGTGCACCCAAATCCGAATGCTAGCTACCCACCGAGGGGGAGACTCCAAAAACAGATTCCCCAGATGAAGCTTTAAGAAGGCAGTACTAAAGAACAGCACTGGGTTTACCATTCCCAGGCCACCTTCATCCTGCAGTTTGTATGTCACACTCCTCTTGATGAAGTTCAACTTGTTCCCCCATAACAACTGAAAGAACAAGGAACTGACCTTGACCCTTAATGATTCTGACAACAAACATATGTAACTGACATATAAAAAAAACTGTGATCAAGTAAGTTTTGATCAAATGAATTCGTTCTCTGTAGGGCAGCTTCCACTTCTTCCAGTTCTCCACCGTAGAGGTGGCGTCTGCCAGTTTCAGTTCTCAATTTCACTGGGCATAATCACCCTGAACCAAATTGAATGTCTAAGATTTTAACATCTTGTTTGGCCTAAGGGAGCGCATCCGGAAGGATAAACTGCCGTCCTTCCTCCCCTAACCAGAGAACTTCACTCTTTTCTTGTTTTTTCACAGATTAGATTTTCAATGCCATGCACCTCGCCCATGTCTGACAAGATGACCCTGACATCATCAGTGTAGGCCGCTACCTTCAAGGGAACATCCACAGCCAGTTGCACTCCCCTCACTGTACCATTCTCAACTCTCCTGATAAAAGGGTCAATTTCAAATACATAAAGGAGGGGACACAAGGGACAACCTTGTCTGACTCCAGATGACACACCAAAAGTAGGGCCCACACAACCATTCACAAGAGAGAAGCACTCAGCCTGTCTATAAATGGTATATAGCTAATCAACCACCTTCACTGGCAGACCATACCTTTCAAGATTTGAGCACAGGTATTCATGATTGACAAGATCAAATGCCTTAGATTGATCCAGTGCCAGAAGGTACATACCCCACTTCTCATCGGCCTCCCGGATGCCAAGGACAGCATCAAAGATGCTTTGACCCTTCACCCTACAGTGCTGAGAAGGGGAAAGTAACGGGCCCCCAAGCCCAGGCACCCCAATCATAAACCGCTGCATCCCCTCTCTGATAAGTAACTTCTCAAACAAAAGGGTGGAGTAGAAGGAGTGCATGACTAACAAAATACCTCCTTGGTCTTTCCGAAGGACCCCTCTGTCATCTTGCCCTCACCTCCTTCGCATCAACCGACCTCTTACAGTTAAGGTAGCAATCCGGAGAGTGGTACTTACCATAGTCCCTTTCCAAAACCAAAGAGGCATATCGGTCATACTGACACTCTTTTATCTGGGATTTTACCCGGGAGATTTCCTCACTATCTCCACCCTCAGATAGATCAGGAAATCTAGTTTCCGTCTCAAGGCATGGCAGACGTTCTTTCTCTGAATTTCTCCCACCACTTGGGCCTACCCAAACCTGCATCCAAAAGTGTTTCTTGGGCTTCAAGGAAGTCCCTAAATAACCTCCTCGTCTTGCAAAAGGCTGGTGTTCAGACGCCACAGGCCCCTCCCTTTCTGAGGGGTGTCTGAAGTGTTCAAAGACAAGCAAAGACAAACGTGGTTCGAGAAATCTACTACCACCAAATTTGGATTTGATGTGACAGAGCTCCATTTAACATAAAAAAAACTATCTATTCTTGACCTACTTCTACCTCTAAAAAATCTGAACCTTGTGAGGTCTGGAGAGTGACGAATATGAACATCTACCAGCCCAGCTTGACTTACCATACGAACTAAAAAATCTTCTTCAGAGCTCAGCGATGTGTACGAGTTTTCCCCTTTGGCCTAACAACGGTGATAAAATCACCCCTGAAAACAATATGCCGGCCCGTAAAAAGGAAAGGTTTAATTTTCCTAAAAAGGCATTTTCTGCCCCGTTGGGTCTGTGGACATATTTATCAGCCTCAGCACCTGCTCCCTTAGAGAAACATCCATAACCATACATCTGAACATTCTTATTTCTATAATCCACTGAATGGTTACCATACCAATAAAAAGGTCTGCCACTCCACCATACAGCCCGGCCACAAGAGACCAATACGAGGGACCATGTCTCCACTCCTGTTTGCATTTGAAAGTTTGACAATATGAATACGGAAGAGGAATACGGAAGAGGAATGATACCTCTATGAATAGGAGAACATACCCTTATGGTAGGACTAATAACAGACGATGTCTTTCACCTTTCAAGTTACCGATCAAAAACAGATATGAACCCCTAGATGAGGACTATCTAACTCAATTATTAAACCGCAGAAAAACATTCAATATCTTCCGTTAGACTTTTATTAAGAAAAGAAGAGGCTGCAGAGGGAAAGAATCTTTAAAAATATCTAAAAAATTAAATAAAATTAAAATTGGATGTAAAAAATCTAAAATGAAAGAATCAAAAGTAGATGAACCAGGATGTAAAACTAAAATATTTAATTTGAGTTCACATACTTTGAGTCCAGACTAAAATTTTTATATTAGAAAAGGGTCTAAAATTTGCTACAACAAGCAATATTGATGATTTTGAATTGTTTATTGATCTGCAAAAATTTGTAAGAAAATTGAGTATAAAAAAGTTTTTTTTGAATAAAGAATCACAAAATGATGCAGATCAAAGGAATAACTCCATTAGCAAATTTAAATAGAAGTCCAAATTCTACCCTTCCTATATCAAAGGACCCTTTATTAATAGTTTCTCCAAATTGGTGGAGGATGATTTTCTAGCCATTAACAATAAGAAAAATAAAGGTAATACTTTTCCTATGAATAAAAGAAATTGTACTAAGATTATACAGTAATTACCACATGAGATGCTGTATTATTAGTATTACATTATATTATTACCTAATATTACCTGGTTATACAGTAATTACCTCGTGAGCTGCTGTATTATTAGTATTACATCATATTATTACCTCATATTACCTGGTTATACAGTAATTACCACATGAGATGCTGTATTATTAGTATTACATCATATTATTACCTCATATTACCTGGTTATACAGTAATTACCTCATGAGAAGCTGTATTATTAGTATTACATCATATTATTACCTCATATTACCTGGTTATACAGTTATTACCTCATGAGATGCTGTATTATTAGTATTACATCATATTATTACCTCATATTACCTGATTATACAGTAATTACCTCATGAGATGCTGTATTATTAGTATTACATCATATTATTACCTCATATTACCTGGTTATACAGTAATTACCTCATGACATGCTGTATTATTAGTATTACATCATATTATTACCTCATGTTACCCGGGTTTACAGTAATTACCTCATGAGATGCTGTATTATTAGTATTATATCATATTATTACCTCATCTTACCTGGTTATATAGTAATTACCTCGTGAGATGCTGTATTATTAGTATTAAATCATATTATTACCTCATATTACCTGATTATACAGCAATTACCTTGTGAGATGCTGTATTATTAGTATTACATCATATTATTACCTCATATTACCTGATTATACAGTAATTACCTCGTGAGATGCTGTATTATTAGTATTACATCATATTATTACCTCATATTACCTGGTTATATAGTAATTACCTCGTGAGATGCTGTATTATTAGTATTAAATCATATTATTACCTCATATTACCTGGTTATATAGTAATTACCTCGTGAGATGCTGTATTATTAGTATTAAATCATATTATTACCTCATATTACCTGATTATACAGCAATTACCTTGTGAGATGCTGTATTATTAGTATTACATCATATTATTACCTCATATTACCTGGTTATACAGTAATTACCTCATGAGATGCTGTATTATTAGTATTACATCATATTATTACCTCATATTACCTGGTTATACAGTAATTACCTTGTGAGATGCTGTATTATTATTACATCATGTTATTACCTCATATTACCTGGTTATACAGTAATTACCTCGTGAGATGCTGTATTATTAGTATTACATCATATTATTACCTCATATTACCTAGTTATACAGTAATTACCTCATGAGATGCTGTATTATTAGTATTACATCATATTATTACCTCATATTACCTAGTTATACAGTAATTACCTCATGAGATGCTGTATTATTAGTATTACATCATATTATTACCTCATATTACCTGGTTATACAGTAATTACCTCATGAGATGCTGTATTATTAGTATTACATCATATTATTACCTCATGTTACCTGGTTATACAGTAATTACCTCATGAGAAGCTGTATTATTAGTATTACATCATATTATTACCTCATATTACCTGGTTATACAGTAATTACCTCATGAGATGCTGTATTATTAGTATTACATCATATTATTACCTCATATTACCTGGTTATACAGTAATTACCTCATGAGATGCTGTATTATTAGTATTACATCATATTATTACCTCATATTACCTAGTTATACAGTAATTACCTCATGAGATGCTGTATTATTAGTATTACATCATATTATTACCTCATATTACCTAGTTATACAGTAATTACCTCGTGAGATGCTGTATTATTAGTATTACATCATATTATTACCTCATATTACCTGGTTATACAGTAATTACCTCATGAGATGCTGTATTATTAGTATTATATCATATTATTACCTCATCTTACCTGGTTATACAGTAATTACCTCATGAGATGCTGTATTATTAGTATTACATCATATTATTACCTCATATTACCTGATTATACAGCAATTACCTCGTGAGATGCTGTATTATTAGTATTACATCATATTATTACCTCATATTACCTGGTTATACAGTAATTACCACATGAGATGCTGTATTATTAGTATTACATCATATTATTACCTCATATTACCTGGTTATACAGTAATTACCTCGTGAGCTGCTGTATTATTAGTATTACATCATATTATTACCTCATATTACCTGGTTATACAGTAATTACCTCATGAGAAGCTGTATTATTAGTATTACATCATATTATTACCTCATATTACCTGGTTATACAGTAATTACCTCATGAGATGCTGTATTATTAGTATTACATCATATTATTACCTCATATTACCTGGTTATACAGTAATTACCTTGTGAGATGCTGTATTATTAGTATTACATCATATTATTACCTGTTATTACCTTGAGAGACAAAGTATTGCGTTAATTCATTACCCCTATTGTCCGGCTATACGGTAATTACCTCCTATTATGTGGTTATACGGTAGGTACCTGACGAGATGCTGCACGGTTGCGTCATGTTGTATTGCTCTCCGTGTCTCCGCCCACACGGTCACATGACAGGTGTATTTGCGCTCCTGTGATTGGAGCACGCTGTTGCTAGGAGACAGGTTTCTGGCCACTCACAGACAGGCCTGTGGACCACCGCCTACTCAGCGACCAATAGGAGCGCAGACTGCACGGACTAGCAGCGCTCTGCCTGTCACACTGCACAGATCGTGTCTGATCCACAGTGCGGGCTGCACAGCGACTGTCCCTACAGGTAACGGCCTCTCCTGAAGAGCTGACACTTCAGCAGGGCAGGAGCTGACAGACATGTATGCCTAGATAGCCATGTAACCTACACGTGGTAGGTAAAGCTGGTGAATTGGAAGTACATAGGTGAGGACATGTCTGGGAGGTGAGAGAGTGAGTGAGGCTGGGGTAAGTCAGAGAGGGGAGGGAGAGAGGCCGGGGTAAGTCAGAGAGGGGAGAGAGGGAGGCCGGGGTAAGTCTGAGAGGGGAGGGAGGGAGGCCGGGGTAAGTCAGAGAGGGGAGGGAGGCCGGGGTAAGTCAGAGGGGGGAGGGAGGCCGGGGTAAGTCAGAGAGGGGAGGGAGGGAGGTCGGGGAGGGAGGCCGGGGTACGTCTGGGTGTTGATGTGAGGGAGGGAGGCCGGGGTACGTCTGGGAGGTGAAGTGAAGGAGGGAGGCCGGGGTACGTCTGGGAGGGGGGACGTCTGGGAGGTGAATAGAGGGAGGGAGGCCGGGGTAAGGCGGGGAGGGAGGGAGGCCGGGGTAAGTCAGAGAGGGGAGAGAGGCCGGGGTAAGTCGGGGAGGGGAGAGAGGCCGGAATATGTCTGGGTGTTGATGTGAGGGAGGCCGGGGTACGTCTGGGTGTTGAAGTGAGGGAGGGGGGACGTCTGGGAGGTGAATAGAGGGAGGGAGGCCAGGGGACGTCTGGGAGGTGCATAGAGGGAGGGAGGCCGGGGGACGTCTGGGAGGTGAAGTGAGGGAGGGAGGCCGGGGTACGTCTGGGAGGTGAAGTGAGGGAGGGAGGCCGGGGTACGTCTGGGAGGTGAAGGGAGGGAGGCCGGGGTACGTCTGGGTGTTGGAGGGAGGGGGGACGTCTGGGAGGTGAATAGAGGGAGGGAGGCCAGGGGACGTCTGGGAGATGAAGTGAGGGAGGGAGGCCAGGGGACGTCCGGGAGGTGAAGTGAGGGAGGGAGGCCGGGGTACGTCCGGGAGGTGAAGTGAGGGAGGTAGGCCGGGGTACGTCTGGGTGTTGAAGTGAGGGAGGGGGAACGTCTGGGAGGTGAATAGAGGGAGGGAGGCCAGGGGACTTCTGGGAGGTGAAGTGAGGCAGGGAGGCCGGGGGACGTCTGGGAGGTGAAGGGAGGGAGGCCGGGGTACGTCTGGGAGGTGAAGTGAGGGAGGGAGGCCGGGGTACGTCTGGGTGTTGAAGTGAGGGAGGGGGTACGTCTGGGAGGTGAATAGAGGGAGGGAGGCCAACCGGGGTACGTCTGAGAGGGCAGGGAGGCCGGCTGGGGTACGTCTGGGAGGTGAAGTTAGGGAGGGGGGACGTCTGGGAGGTGAATAGAGGGAGGGAGGCCGGGGTACGTCTGGGAGGTGGAGGGAGGGAGGCCGGGGTACGTCTGGGTGTTGATGTGAGGGAGGGAGGCCGGGGTACGTCTGGGAGGGGATGTGAGGGAGGGAGGCCGGGGTACGTCTGGGAGGGGAAGTGAGGGAGGGAGGCCGGGGTACGTCCGGGAGGTGAAGTGAGGGAGGCCGGGGTACGTCTGGGTGTTGAAGTGAGGGAGGGGGGACGTCTGGGAGGTGAATAGAGGGAGGGAGGCCAGGGGACGTCTGGGAGGTGAATAGAGGGAGGGAGGCCAGGGGACGTCTGGGAGGTGAAGGGAGGCCGGGGGACGTCTGGGAGGTGAAGTGAAGGAGGGAGGCCGGGGTACGTCTGGGTGTTGAAGTGAGGGAGGGGGGACGTCTGGGAGGTGAATAGAGGGAGGCCAGGGGACGTCTGGGAGGTGAAGGGAGGGAGGCCGGGGGACGTCTGGGAGGTGAAGGGAGGGAGGCCGGGGTACGTCTGGGTGTTGAAGTGAGGGAGGGGGGACGTCTGGGAGGTGAATAGAGGGAGGGAGGCCAGGGGACGTCTGGGAGGTGAATAGAGGGAGGGAGGCCAGGGGACGTCTGGGAGGTGAAGGGAGGCCGGGGGACGTCTGGGAGGTGAAGTGAAGGAGGGAGGCCGGGGTACGTCTGGGTGTTGAAGTGAGGGAGGGGGGACGTCTGGGAGGTGAATAGAGGGAGGCCAGGGGACGTCTGGGAGATGAAGTGAGGGAGGGAGGCCAGGGGACGTCCGGGAGGTGAAGTGAGGGAGGGAGGCCGGGGTACGTCCGGGAGGGGAAGTGAGGGAGGTAGGCCGGGGTACGTCTGGGTGTTGAAGTGAGGGAGGGGGGACGTCTGGGAGGTGAATAGAGGGAGGGAGGCCGGGGTACGTCCGGGAGGTGAAGTGAGGGAGGTAGGCCGGGGGACGTCTGGGTGTTGAAGTGAGGGAGGGGGGACGTCTGGGAGGTGAATAGAGGGAGGGAGGCCAGGGGACGTCTGGGAGATGAAGTGAGGGAGGGAGGCCAGGGGACGTCCGGGAGGTGAAGTGAGGGAGGGAGGCCGGGGTACGTCCGGGAGGGGAAGTGAGGGAGGTAGGCCGGGGTACGTCTGGGTGTTGAAGTGAGGGAGGGGGGACGTCTGGGAGGTGAATAGAGGGAGGGAGGCCGGGGTACGTCCGGGAGGTGAAGTGAGGGAGGTAGGCCGGGGTACGTCTGGGTGTTGAAGTGAGGGAGGGGGGACGTCTGGGAGGTGAATAGAGGGAGGGAGGCCAGGGGGACGTCTGGGAGGTGAAGGGAGGCCGGGGGATGTCTGGGAGGTGGAGGGAGGCCGGGGTACGTCTGGGAAGTGAGGGAGGGAGGCCGGGGTACGTCTGGGTGTTGAAGTGAGGGAGGGGGGACGTCTGGGAGGTGAATAGAGGGAGGGAGGCCAGGGGACGTCTGGGAGGTGGAGGGAGGGAGGCCGGGGGACGTCTGGGAGATGAAGTGAGGGAGGGAGGCCGGGGGACGTCTGGGTGTTGATGGGAGGGAGGCCGGGGTACGTCTGGGAGGTGGAGGGAGGCCAGGGTACGTCTGGGTGTTGAAGTGAGGGAGGGGGGACGTCTGGGAGGTGAATAGAGGGAGGGAGGCCAGGGGACTTCTGGGAGGTGAAGTGAGGCAGGGAGGCCGGGGGACGTCTGGGAGGTGAAGGGAGGGAGGCCGGGGTACGTCTGGGAGGTGAAGTGAGGGAGGGAGGCCGGGGTACGTCTGGGTGTTGAAGTGAGGGAGGGGGGACGTCTGGGAGGTGAATAGAGGGAGGGAGGCCAGGGGACTTCTGGGAGGTGAAGTGAGGCAGGGAGGCCGGGGGACGTCTGGGAGGTGAAGTGAGGGAGGGAGGCCAGGGGACGTCCGGGAGGTGGAGGGAGGGAGGCCGGGGTACGTCTGGGAGGTGAAGTGAGGGAGGTAGGCCGGGGTACGTCTGGGTGTTGAAGTGAGGGAGAGAGGCCGGGGTACGTCTGGGAGGTGAAGTGAAGGAGGGAGGCCGGGGTACGTCTGGGTGTTGAAGTGAGGGAGGGGGGACGTCTGGGAGGTGAATAGAGGGAGGGAGGCCAGGGGGACGTCTGGGAGGTGAAGGGAGGCCGGGGGACGTCTGGGAGGTGGAGGGAGGCCGGGGTACGTCTGGTGAGGGAGGGAGGCCGGGGTACGTCTGGGTGTTGAAGTGAGGGAGGGGGGACGTCTGGGAGGTGAATAGAGGGAGGGAGGCCAGGGGACGTCTGGGAGGTGGAGGGAGGGAGGCCGGGGGACGTCTGGGAGGTGAAGTGAGGGAGGGAGGCCGGGGGACGTCTGGGTGTTGATGGGAGGGAGGCCGGGGTACGTCTGGGAGGTGGAGGGAGGCCGGGGTACGTCTGGGTGTTGAAGTGAGGGAGGGGGGACTTCTGGGAGGTAGAGGGAGGGAGGCCAGGGGACTTCTGGGAGGTGAAGTGAGGCAGGGAGGCCGGGGGACGTCTGGGAGGTGAAGGGAGGGAGGCCGGGGTACGTCTGGGAGGTGAAGTGAGGGAGGGAGGCCAGGGTACGTCTGGGTGTTGAAGTGAGGGAGGGGGGACGTCTGGGAGGTGAATAGAGGGAGGGAGGCCAACCGGGGTACGTCTGAGAGGGCAGGGAGGCCGGCTGGGGTACGTCTGGGAGGTGAAGTGAGGGAGGGGGGACGTCTGGGAGGTGAATAGAGGGAGGGAGGCCGGGGTACGTCTGGGAGGTGGAGGGAGGGAGGCCGGGGTACGTCTGGGTGTTGATGGGAGGGAGGCCGGGGTACGTCTGGGAGGGGATGTGAGGGAGGGAGGCCGGGGTACGTCTGGGAGGGGAAGTGAGGGAGGGAGGCCGGGGTACGTCTGGGAGGTGAAGTGAGGGAGGCCGGGGTACGTCTGGGTGTTGAAGTGAGGGAGGGGGGACGTCTGGGAGGTGAATAGAGGGAGGGAGGCCAGGGGACGTCTGGGAGATGAAGTGAGGGAGGGAGGCCGGGGTACGTCCGGGAGGGGAAGTGAGGGAGGTAGGCCGGGGTACGTCTGGGTGTTGAAGTGAGGGAGGGGGGACGTCTGGGAGGTGAATAGAGGGAGGGAGGCCGGGGTACGTCCGGGAGGTGAAGTGAGGGAGGTAGGCAGGGGTACGTCTGGGTGTTGAAGTGAGGGAGGGGGGGACGTCTGGGAGGTAAATAGAGGGAGGGAGGCCAGGCGGACGTCTGGGAGGTGAAGTGAGGCAGGGAGGCCGGGGGACGTCTGGGAGGTGAAGGGAGGGAGGCCGGGGTACGTCTGGGAGGTGAAGTGAGGGAGGGAGGCCGGGGTACGTCTGGGTGTTGAAGTGAGGGAGGGGGGACGTCTGGGAGGTGAATAGAGGGAGGGAGGCCAACCGGGGTACGTCTGAGAGGGCAGGGAGGCCGGCTGGGGTACGTCTGGGAGGTGAGGGAGGGGGGACGTCTGGGAGGTGAATAGAGGGAGGGAGGCCGGGGTACGTCTGGGAGGTGGAGGGAGGGAGGCCGGGGTACGTCTGGGTGTTGATGTGAGGGAGGGAGGCCGGGGTACGTCTGGGAGGGGATGTGAGGGAGGGAGGCCGGGGTACGTCTGGGAGGGGAAGTGAGGGAGGGAGGCCGGGGTACGTCTGGGAGGTGAAGTGAGGGAGGCCGGGGTACGTCTGGGTGTTGAAGTGAGGGAGGGGGGACGTCTGGGAGGTGAATAGAGGGAGGGAGGCCAGGGGACGTCTGGGAGGTGAAGGGAGGGAGGCCGGGGGACGTCTGGGAGGTGAAGGGAGGGAGGCCGGGGTACGTCTGGGTGTTGAAGTGAGGGAGGGGGGACGTCTGGGAGGTGAATAGAGGGAGGGAGGCCAGGGGACGTCTGGGAGGTGAATAGAGGGAGGGAGGCCAGGGGACGTCTGGGAGGTGAATAGAGGGAGGGAGGCCAGGGGACGTCTGGGAGGTGAAGGGAGGGAGGGAGGCCGGGGGACGTCTGGGAGGTGAAGTGAAGGAGGGAGGCCGGGGTACGTCTGGGTGTTGAAGTGAGGGAGGGGGGACGTCTGGGAGGTGAATAGAGGGAGGGAGGCCAGGGGACGTCTGGGAGGTGAAGGGAGGGAGGCCGGGGGACGTCTGGGAGGTGAAGGGAGGGAGGCCGGGGGACGTCTGGGAGGTGAAGGGAGGGAGGCCGGGGTACGTCTGGGAGGTGAATAGAGGGAGGGAGGCCAGGGGACGTCTGGGAGGTGAATAGAGGGAGGGAGGCCGGGGGACGTCTGGGAGGTGAAGGGAGGGAGGGAGGCCGGGGGACGTCTGGGAGGTGAAGTGAAGGAGGGAGGCCGGGGTACGTCTGGGTGTTGAAGTGAGGGAGGGGGGACGTCTGGGAGGTGAATAGAGGGAGGGAGGCCAGGGGACGTCTGGGAGATGAAGTGAGGGAGGGAGGCCAGGGGACGTCCGGGAGGTGAAGTGAGGGAGGAAGGCCGGGGTACGTCCGGGAGGTGAAGTGAGGGAGGTAGGCCGGGGTACGTCTGGGTGTTGAAGTGAGGGAGAGAGGCCGGGGTACGTCTGGGAGGTGAAGTGAAGGAGGGAGGCCGGGGTACGTCTGGGTGTTGAAGTGAGGGAGGGGGGACGTCTGGGAGGTGAATAGAGGGAGGGAGGCCAGGGGGACGTCTGGGAGGTGAAGGGAGGCCGGGGGACGTCTGGGAGGTGGAGGGAGGCCGGGGTACGTCTGGGAAGTGAGGGAGGGAGGCCGGGGTACGTCTGGGTGTTGAAGTGAGGGAGGGGGGACGTCTGGGAGGTGAATAGAGGGAGGGAGGCCAGGGGACTTCTGGGAGGTGAAGTGAGGCAGGGAGGCCGGGGGACGTCTGGGAGGTGAAGGGAGGGAGGCCGGGGTACGTCTGGGAGGTGAAGTGAGGGAGGGAGGCCGGGGTACGTCTGGGTGTTGAAGTGAGGGAGGGGGGACGTCTGGGAGGTGAATAGAGGGAGGGAGGCCAACCGGGGTACGTCTGAGAGGGCAGGGAGGCCGCCTGGGGTACGTCGGGGAGGGAGGCCGCCTGGGGTACGTCGGGGAGGGAGGCCGCCTGGGGTACGTCGGGGAGGGAGGCCGGCCGGGGTACGTCTGAGAGGGGAGGGAGGCCGGCCGGGGTACGTCTGAGAGAGGAGGGAGGCCGGCCGGGGTACGTCTGAGAGGTAAAGGAGGCGTAGAGGGGTACGTCTCACAGGTCAGTGGGAGGGGGGGGGGCAAGGTGTATGGCGGAGAGATGGTTAATAACAGCTGTGTATGGTCCTGGAGGTGCAGTGTTGGTGTATGTTTATTCTGTGCACTGGTCCTGGAAACGATGAGTCATCATTACCTATGTACATTCTGCACCTGTCCTAGATGTGAGTGATTGCTTTTTACGTGTTAGGTGTATTTTTCCTAGAGAACAGTCCATGCACAAGATACCCAAGTTATTCCTTCTCCTGATAACTGCATCAACGTCCGGATTCCATGAACCTGGGCTCAGTGTGTTCACTGAATGAGAATAATCCTTTTTCAGCCACTGAGCCCAAGTTCATGGAGTCAGAGTAAACTCTCCTAGATGAAATGGACAGGGTGATGTTTCTGCTTGGCTTAGTGGCAGAGGTTCGTATTAGTCAGGAGCAGACACTATTGAGAGGACAGAAGCTTTATTTATACTTCAGAGTCATCAGAGAGTAGAAACATTCCTCCTGCAATAGTTCTCAGAGCCATAAATACACAGTGAAGAGATCCTTTTGTCCCTCGAATTGGGTGGATGTAGCATACAATCTTGGTCAGTGGTCGAAGTGGTGGTATTAAAAATCTAATAGAAAAGTGTTTGGAATGTAATAGTGATACAGTGAAGGCAGAAGGAGAAGTGGCGGCATGTCATACCACCGTATACACCCCACTTAGGTATAAGGAGTGACAAAACTGTGTCAGCCTCTTACTGATTAATTCCTTTCACAGGTCATCATGCCGTCTGTCCCCCCCGTTGCAGAATCAGTCACCTGCCCCCACTCTGCGGAGAACCTTGTGGCCAATGGCAGTGTCGAGGCGGAGCTTGTTGCAGACAGGAAGTGGATTCGCCCAGACCTTCCTAGCAAGTGCACATGGCAGTTGGGAAAATCACAGGCTGACTCCCCACATCATTGTGTGCCACTGTGAGTAGGGTAGGAACGAGCGCTTCTGTGGAGCACTGATCTGTGATGCCATATACCTCTGTATGTTGTCATGCATCTCTGTATAAATACCCGTGAAACTATACTGTGTATCATGGCTTCTAGTCTAATAAAGAATTTGAGAATATCCATTTGGCGCTGATGCTGTTCTACAGTTTCATAGACCCCAAAAATCCTGTCTCTATAAAACAATGCTGGAAATGTGAAACTCCAACACTGAAAAGGTCATTCTACTTTCAGCACCCCCTGTCCCCCCATCCTCCCCAGCATTCTGCAGAAGATTGGACACACTCCCCTGGTCCGGATCAATAAGATTGGAAAGAGGCATGGATTGAAGTGTGAACTACGTGAGTATCCACCATCTTGTCTAACAGCTAAAATGCTCCATGTGTTCCCCCGCCTGTCACAGATTGTCCTGCCAGTTGCCCATACAGTTCTGTCTGCAGGGAACTTTACGGCTCGTAGCCCCTGCACACTACTGTGCTATCTGTAATCCACAGAATTACCTCTCTCCACTCTACAACACGAACAGTAAATGTAATGTCTATAAAACCTCACCCTCCAAATATCTGCTCCTCACAGTGGCCAAATGTGAGTTTTTTAATGCGGGTGGCAGTGTGAAAGATCGCATCAGTCTGCGGATGGTGGAAGATGCTGAGAGAGAGGGGATCCTCAAGCCAGGAGACACCATCATAGAACCAACCTCTGGAAACACAGGTAAGGAGTGAGAGGTATAAACTTGCTTAGACCTATTGTTCATGGCTGTCATGGAGAATGAAACAGAATTGCAGGATCGGGGAGTGCAAAATAGAGAATGGAGTGAGGATCGGGGAGTGCAAAATAGAGAGTGGAGCGAGGATCGGAGAGTGGAGCGAGGATTGGGGAGTATAAAAATGTGCTTAAGGAAACTAAACATTGCAGGTGGAATGGTATGATGGGACAGTATAGGATTCATTATAGGCAGATCTAGTGCCAGTGACTATAGAAGGCAATCTGGGAAGACAATATGCGCTCCAGAGAGGAGCGTAGTTGGGGTAATAAAGGTACTGACTCACAATTTCTCATTCATAGAACTATTCTCTAAACTTTCATATTTGCAACTGTGTTTGAAAATTGTAATTATTTTATACTACAATGAATCTAATCTATGTACTGCTTTAAGTTTGATATTGCTGGGACATCACTCTACTTTACAATGAAATGCATGTGCACCCAGCCTTAGGCATGTTGAATTCTTGGTTAATAAAGTTTTATGTGACTGCTTATTTACTGGTTCGGTATAAATTCCTCGAGGACTAGTCAGACAGGTCTAGACTGGCATTGTGGCCTTGGGGTTATGTTACTTGTCAGGTTTGTTATTTGGTTGTCATAATAGTGTTCAGTAATAGCAAGCAATTAGTGCTCTCTAACTGTATGTGAATCATGTGTTATAGTATGGGTCATGGAAATATTTTAGGATATAGAAAAATAGACAATCTGACATTTCCCTGGGGAACTTGTTGCTTTTGTTCCATAATCCTCTTATTTTCAGTTTCATTCTTCCGTTCTGCACTATCCATGTCTTCTGGACTCCCGGGGCTCGCCTCGCCTCTTTCCCATCTCCTGGGCGTAAATGTATCAAGCTGTGAGTTTCCGACGGGTGTGAAAGTGGAGATGTTGCTATAAGCAACCAGATTCTGGCTATTATTTTGTAGAATGTACTAAATAAATGATAGTTAGAATCTGACTGGTTGCTATAGACAACATTTCTGCATTTCAAATCTGACGGAAACTCAGCTTGATACATTTACCCCCTGGAGGTAAATGTATCATACCCCGGTTTTTTCAGCTAGCGGGAGATCGGCGTCTTCGCAGCTAAAATTTAAAGGGGCGATGGCTTGTAAAGGCAAACTTGCCTTTACAAGCCATCGCCCCTTTAAATTTTAGCTGCGAAGACGTCGATCTCCCGCGAGCTGAAAAAACCGGGGTATGATACATTTACCCCCTGGTCTCCATTCTGCATTTTATTGAGCACATTGGATGTCTTAATAATTTCCATAATGAATAATTTGTTCTATTTACGTTAGGAATGTAAAAGGTTACCCTTAGGTAGGGCATAATAGAGACAAACGAAGGGAGACACAGGGAAAGAGGGATACTATCTTGTTATCTGACTCTCGTTGCGAGTAGAACGTCTATGGCCTTTTTATTTTGGATGTGGCAGAAGTGACATAAGGCTGAGTGAGTATAAAATATTGTCAGACCCTTATCTTTCAGTTCCTGTCCCGTTTCTCCCACAGCGGGAGTACACAATATTACGCATACGTATGTATCCTATAATATCTGTCTTTTGTACTGCATTTTATCCTATAATACGCCGTCTTCCTCCCCAGGTATCGGTCTGGCCCTGGCGGCAGCAGTGAAGGGATATCGCTGTATTATAGTGATGCCTGAAAAGATGAGTATGGAAAAGGTAAGCTTAGTAATAATTGTAAGTAAGGGGATAATCCGAATTACTACCTTGCCTACTGCCTGGGATGACGTCACTATAGCACAGTCTGGAAGGATTTCTGCCACTAGGACCTGTAACGGAAGTTGTCAGTGCTGTTTATATGTTTATGCCCAGTGGGTCTTGGAGAGGGGGGGAGGGGCGCTGTGGATGTTAGTGACACCTTGTGATTTGACAGAAGCTGGTTTGCGGGTGGGAATAAGAGACCTGTGTAACTGCTTTCCCCTCTCTGTGTCAGTGTTCAGAATAAGTGATGATATAAATGGGGGGCTTTCCAATATCTGGGTAAGTGTTCCGTGTCGTTGGCATCTAATTCCGCTCTTCGAAATAATTATGATACAGACTCGCAGCTTTCAGTATAGCAGTATCATGTTTTGTTATAAATTCCGGGATGTAATTCTGCAGACGTCTAAGTTTGTTATGGAATAGTTCCTGTTTTGTAACTTATTACATGACTGTAATATAAAACAGTACAATTGTTGTGAAGAAGCCCCTGTGTTCTGTCCCTGTAGGTAGATGTCCTCCGTGCTTTGGGAGCAGAGATTGTCCGGACTCCTACGAATGCCCGCTTTGATTCCCCGGAGTCTCATGTGGGAGTAGCGTGGCGACTGAAAAACGAGATCCCTGACTCTCACATCTTGGATCAGGTACTGGAAGGACAAAGGGCTGTTACTTCATGAGTTGTCAGGAGACACGAGGTGGCTGCGGTGTGAGGCTCAGTGACCAGGGGTCTGTAGTGAAGACTTCAGGTACAGAATGGGGGATGTGGCGGTATGAGGCTTAGTGAGGGGGGGGGCTGTAGTGAAGACTTCAGGTACAGAAGGGGGGACCTGGTGGTGTGAGGAGGATTGGCAGCACGAGGAAAGGAATGGAACCTGTAGGATATCGTGAGAGGCTTGAGGTACAGAGTGTTGGCTGTTTAAGAATTGCAGAAGGTGGAGTAAGACACAGAATGGGGAGGCATAGCATGTGCAATCTGGGGAGGGGGATGGTACAATAGGGCAGTGGAAGGCGTCTCCAGGCTCAGTAGTGGCTATGGGAGGAGGCATGAGCCACTGTATGAGGGGGGGGGGGAGAGGAGGCAGAGGATGGTGGTCGCCATGTGACTCCACAGTTTGTGACTCTTGTCTTATGTTCCTAGTACCGGAACGCCAGCAATCCTCTTGCCCACTATGACAGCACCGCAGAGGAAATCCTACAGCAGTGTGACGGTGCGTACATCATGTGTAGGGGGTAACTAAATGTTCTTTTCAAAGAATAAAATAAAAGGCCTTGTAACACTGGATAAGCGTGGGGGGCTGGAGGTTACAGCAGGGAGAGAGTCTCCCAATTACACAACACTTTACACGTACACAATATTTACCACAATTAGTCACTTATCAGTGTTCTACTACTAGCCTCCATCAAGCTACTGAAAACACGGACTGGTGTTGGCAGATATATAGTTATCAATTAGTAACCACAGAATATACATTGTCACCATGAGCCTGGGAACATAACAGCTGTGCTTTCTCACTGTGTCACTGGTACATGCCTCTTTAGCATGTGTGTGTAAAGGAGGGAGGGGATATGGGGGCGGGGGTGTAGAGGGGGGCGCAGGAGATATGGGGGGCAGTGTAGAGGGGGGCACAGGGGATATGGGGGGGGTGTAGAGGGGGGCGCAGGGGATATGGGGGAGGTGTAGAGGGGGGCGCAGGGGATATGGGAGGTGTAGAGGGGGGCGCAGGGGATATGGGGGAGGTGTAGAGGGGGACGCAGGGGATATGGGGGAGGTGTAGAGGGGGAGGATATGGGGGGTGTAGAGGGGGGCGCAGGGGATATGGGGGGTGTAGAGGGGGGCGCAGGGGATATGGGGGAGGTGTAGAGGGGGGCGCAGGGGATATGGGGGAGGTGTAGAGGGGGGCGCAGGGGATATGGGGGAGGTGTAGAGGGGGGCGCAGAGGATATGGGGGGTGTAGAGGGGGGCGCAGGGGATATGGGGGGGTGTAGAGGAGGGGGGGGGGGCTCATAGGGGATGGGTATGTGGCAGTGAAAGCATGCACTGAGAGCCCATGAGTGTTATTACATGTACATGGGCACAAGTGCTTACGCACACTGCTGCAATCCAGCGGGAGCTTGTAATCTATAAGGAGGAAAAAACACAAGCCCTGAAACCGTGCTCTCAAGGAACGTGTAATACAGAATGACGCACGCTCCGGGGCACCACTCAGCCAGTCACTGATTATCCAATCACAGAGCTATCTGTGTTGTTTTTCACCTCTGAATACAACTATAATTTTCCTACTACTCCCTCCAGTCCCCTCCGCCAGCTCTAAGGCTGTATGTAAATGTTCCATGTGTAGGTTTCATATAGATTAGTAGTAAGATCATCAGGTCACTTAGTAGAAGTATCTAGTATGGACTGATGTGATATGAACCAGCTGTGAGTGTCTGTGTTTGTTTTTACTAGGACAGCTGGACATGGTGGTAGTTGGTGCTGGAACTGGAGGGACAATTACTGGACTTGCCCGAAAGCTGAAAGAGAAGTGTCCAAATTGCAAGGTGAGCATATACAGGAGCTTTAAATCTAACATGGATATGGTACCACTCCCACCTTTCTAAGCAGAGCTGCCAATACCTAAAACTGAAGCCCAAGGGAATGGGGGGGATAGTGTGGCGGGCCAGGGGCTTCCAGAAGAGTGGGGAGCTCGGTAGTCCAGGTTTATTCTAAAATCTAACCCTCTGGCTTGAAATGGAAATGGATTCAGATCCTGTGAATACTACAACCGTGTGGAAGCTCTGATAACACACAATTCCCCCATTTTATACACCGAGCCGTCACACAGCAAATGGATAGGGAGAGATAGAACTCAGAATTTATTCAACTTACCGTATTTCTCCATTTCAAGAGAAAGGTAAACCAAGTGACATTAATATTGAACATGAAGGTAGAATGCATTGTTCAATCCCGGACTCTCCACTGCAGCTGTTGTACAAAAGTATGGAGGAGTATTTTCAGCCTTGTGCAATAAAACAGTGGCAGAACAGCTTTAAGTCAATGACCAAAACTGGTGCTGAGAATGGCCTAAAAACTAGGCACATGAGAGCATGCCCCTTAAATAACATCATACCACTGGCTTTGTCAATGTATTTGTCTGTGCAGACCACAGTCATGCATCAGCAATGTGTCAGACATGGGTTGATGGCTTACTAGGCACATTTATTTAAGGTGTAAAATGTGCAATTTAGATTTGTAAAATAGCCTTGTGACTAAACTACCGTCTCAGGTAATTGGGGTGGATCCAGAAGGTTCTATTCTAGCAGAGCCTGAGGAGCTCAATCGGACTGACAAGACTGGATATGAGGTGGAAGGAATCGGATATGACTTCATTCCAACAGTGCTGGATCGAATGGTGAGGATTAGGGGTTGAGAGGATGTAAGGAGGGGGGGGGGGGGGGGGGGGAAGGTGGGTTTGGGGGTATGGGTGAGAGGATGTAATGAGGGGGGATTAGGGGTGAGAGCATATGATGAGGTGTGGGGGAAAATTGTTAGTAGTTTCTCATTGGTTATTTCTGTCAGGTGGTTGACGAATGGTATAAATCAAACGATGAGGAATCCTTTGTGATGGCTCGTGCTCTGATCAGGGAAGAGGGACTATTGTGTGGTGAGTATTCCTGCTCCAGAACAAGTATGGATACTCTATGTACAGAATATACGCGATGGGGTATTAATATTCCACGCTTACCTCTGCAGGGGGCAGTTCTGGAAGTGCAATGAGTGTGGCTGTGGAAGCAGCAAAGGAACTGAAGGAAGGACAGAGATGTGTTGTGATCCTGCCGGATTCTGTGAGGAATTACATGTAAGATACAGACCTACGTGTATAACACCTGTGTAACACTAAAAGATTCCTGAGGTATTTCTCAAGCAGGTGCCCGGTCTCCCTTCTGGGTTCCACAAGTCTTTAACATAGTCTTCGGTGCCCCCATTGAATCCCTTACCCTGTCTGTTCACCTGTGGGTGGTATGTTGTGGAATACAGATGGTTGAACCGATAATTGTACCATACATCTTGCAGTCTTTGTACTGTATGCTTTTAGGTCCTTCATTGGTAAGTATCTCTGAAGGAGAGCCCGTGTGACTACATAGTGGTAGAATTCCAGCGCTTTCCTGTTTTCCTCAGGTTTCCATTATTATTATTATTATTTATTATTATTATTATCTTTGACTTGTAAGGCGCCACAAAGGGCCCTGCTCATGAGAGCTAACAACCTAAAGGGAAGGGGGAGACACATAAAGGGTGGTACTAACTGGGGGAGAGAGCCGGGACAAGGAAGTTAGGAGGACTGATAGACTTGAATAAAGAAATGAGTCTTAAGGGCACGCTTGAAGCCTTTGAGAGTAGATGCTCACCTGATGGAACGTGGAAGATCGTTCCACAGCTGGGGAGCAGCCCGGGCAAAGTCCTGAAGACGAGAGTCAGAAGAGGTGATCAGTGAAGCAGTGAGACGGGGGTCAGAGGCAGAGCGGAGGGGGCGGGTAGGAGTGTAGGTAGAGATGAGATTGAAGATGTAGGGAGGGGAAGATTGGCTAAGAGCTTTAAAGGTGAGGGTGAGGAGTTTAAATTTAATTCTGTAGGGTATGGGGAGCCAATGTAGTGACTGTTGGAGGGAGACCGCAGAGATAGAGCGGCGGGAGAGAAAAATGCGGCGGTCAGCAGCATTGAGGATAGACTTAACAGGGTCAAGGCGAGAATCAGGTAGGGCAGAGAGAAGGAGGTTACAGTAGTCAAGGCGAGAGATAATAAGCGAGTGAACAAGGGTTTTCGTGGCTTCCGTGGTGAGAAAGGGACGTATCTTAGAAATATTCCGAAGGTGGAAGTAACAGGATTTAGAGAGGGACAGAATGTGAGGCGTAAATGAGAGGGAGGAATCAAGGATGACCCCAAGGCATCGGACTTGGGGGACAGAAACGAGGGTAGTGTTATTAACAGAAATAGTTATTTGGTAATGGCTTCCCCACAAGAGGATGTTCATTCCCAAGGTAATGCGGTTACCCTTGTCCCCTGTGCTTTGTTCTACTTGTTGTCTCAGTTTTAGGGTCAGCAACTTGGAAAACTTTCCCTATCGTCACGATCACTTACGTGACAGTGGTGGGTCGGTGAGATGCCAGATTATCTACCTCCACGCATGATACTTCGATGGGTTCCCTACACATGTTGGCCTTAAGCTGATTCATGACTCCAACAAAATAGGAAGTGGATGTTTCTCCCCAGCACAACGTAACTAGGGCAATTAGAATCTGTTGTCGACACTGCTGGCCAAAACCCTTTAATGTAATGTGCCCTCTCGGTAAATATTAGCCAGGCTGGCAACTTTTTTAAAGGTTTGGGGTGTCTGGTCCAGCACCCCATCTCGAACCTCTAGCTAGCACAGTTACAAGAATTGTTCCTTGAGGCACAGCAACTGGACTTCCAAGCCTTACACTCATACAATCAATGTTCTCTAAACTTGGTGCCAAATTCAGTATAAATGTCCTGTGACTTTTCAGAGTCCAGATGTCCTGGTGATATGACTCCAGTGTACTGGTGTAGCGCCTCAGTTTCTTTACTTCCTGCAAATGTGTTTTTGTGGCACAGTTAATGCTGTACAGGTGGCAATAGCCTCGCTGAAAATCTTCCCACAAGACCTTTGCCTAATTGTCCTCTGGAACCTTATAGTCCTATAACCTGACTTAAACATTTGCAAGAAAGCAAAGATTTCCCCATTCCCTGTCGAACACCAGAAAGGAGGCATGGGCTTATATCAGTTGACTTGGAACTTGGTTTTTTGTTCCCATAGACCATGTTTTTGTGGCATTTCCATCTGTGGGCCATCCAGCCGAGGCTGCTCCCTATTAGTGTCAGTCCACAATGGTCCGATGGCCTCTTCCTCCATAACCTTTGTCCCCTCGGTTTGCAGGATGTTGCGGTTCTGTGTCCACACTCGTCACAGTCTTACCACTGAATGTGGTGGGGTGACACCGATACAAGTGGGGGCACGTGGCTTCCAATTGCTCCACTCTTTACTGTGGAGTAAAGTTATGAAGAAACACTTGACTGGTATGGCGGCTTGAAATTCTCTCCTAAACATTGGACCCCCCCCTTCCCCGTGTCCTTTGCCTGAAATTGGCAGATGCTTACTCCTTTTCAGGGGAATATGTAGCAGGGTTCAGTCTACCCTCAGCACCCTTGTGTGTCTGCAAAGATGTTAGTTGACACTTGGAGACACCGCAGCTTGTCTACTCATCATACATACAACTGGTGACCTGGTCAGGGAGGGGGATGTGTTTGCAGTTATGTATAGTTACTATAGGTGTGATATTTGCATGTAACCATACTGCTGTATGATCATATTACTGTACATGTGCCATAATTCTATGTGTATGCACTATATAGCGTATTTACAGGACCCTTTAAACACACAATGTCCCTCATCATTGTTTCTCCTGTGTGTCAGGTCAAAGTTCCTGAGTGATAAGTGGATGACACAGAAACAGTTCTTGACGGTGGAAGATCTGGAGGGGAGCAATCCTTGGTAAGATCCGTCTTCTGTGCAATAATCCTTAGATTCCTCTCGTGTTGTACTGATGTCTTCTCTGTATCTGCCTCAGGTGGTGGAACGTCAAAGTTTCCTCTCTGTCTCTTTCTGCCCCGCTGACTGTCCTTCCATCTGTGAGCTGCAGCCAAACCATCCAACTTCTCAGAGAGAAAGGCTTCGACCAGGTTCCTATTGTCTCTGAGGCTGGGTGAGTTTAATCTCGGTAACCTTTTAGACTTTTCTTAGTAGCTTTCGCTTACTCTTTACATGAGCATTTAGTGTGACTGTAATTAGTGGGTGAATGATCTGTCGGGGAGGGGGGTGATCCAGTCCATGCCTGATTGTCTGCATAGGGGATCTGGCCGATGAAGCCTGGTAGCTTTTGTAGACTAATGTGGGCAAGAGAGACAATTCTGTGTTATCCACCCTGAAGATACAAGATCCCATCGCATACATACGTACTCCAGGTTGTACTAGAAAATAGGGAGTAACCTCCTAGAGATGCGTTTATGGCATCATTTAGAGTTTGGAGCAACTTTTGCACCTGGACAAACCATGTTCTAATGTGAGAGGTGTGAATGCAGGTTTTTGGTTTTTTTTTTATGTTTGGCACTTTATCTGGTCTGCAAATTCCAAAGCACCTTCAAGTAAATAAAACTGTACATGACGCTGGTTACGTCAGGTAAGAAATCAAGATGGCAGAATCAAAGATGGGCCTCAAACATATGTGAGTGTTGTATGTGGATGGTGTTCTGGGCACATTTTCTCACCCCTCTGAGTTACAGAATATGAAAGATATATTGAGTCTCCGGCGCTAATTGGCATTTGAAAAAATAAAACAAAACAACAAATGCAGCAAATCAATAGAGGAAGTGCCAATCCTCTAAAACCACACATATAATACAAAAAACAGATTGCGCAAATGATGTTTATATATAAAAATATATGTACATATAATAAAAACCAGACAGAAATTCAGCTATCCAACAAACTGATTCACAACTGGATACATGTGTAAACAATAATAGAGTATTCCAAATATTATCACATATGGCTGTGAGCAGACACAGGCGGTCTATAGATGTATAATCAGCGAATATCATATGCATGAAAAAACTCTCAAATAGTTCCACAATTTGAACAGATCCGCAACCAAACAGATTGATATAAGGTTGTTTCTTAATATTGTGAACACAGATTCCGTTCCAAGTTCTTATTCCAGTGGATTAGTTCACTAATTCTGATAATAATGTTCCATAAAACAGATATATTGATGCATAAATTCACACATGTTTTGCATACTTCTGTTTTGTAAACTAGTAATGCGATGTAGGCATATGCAGCTCATCCGCCGTATAGAAGGTTAATGCGGCTAATATAGTAATCACCACTCTACCGGTCATAGATGAAAATGTAGGACTTACCCGCCTCAAGAAAGATATAGATCCTGGACACCTATCCGGTGATATAAGCAGCTTGTTAGAGTCCGGACTGTGCCTGGGTATGGTCTTGTCTCTGACCGCATAAGCGGCTTTCTGATCCAGGCTGTGCCTGTGTGTGGTGCGCATCACAAAAAAGTATCCGGACTGCAAATCAGATGTAGGAACGTGGATCCTCTAAATATACAAATAGCGCCTCTTAGAGACAATGTTACAGAGTCTTCATAATAACAATGAGGCTAAGGATGAGCACATACTCATAAGGTAGAGAGTAAACTTGCAACGCGTTTCGTCTGTTTGAGCAGACTTTTTCAAGCAGTACTGCTGCGGTCGGAGACAAGACCATACCCAGGCACAGTCCGGACTCTAACAAGCTGCTTATACCTTCGGATAGGTGTCCAGGATCTATATCTTTCTTGAGGCGGGTAAGCCCTACATTTTCATCTATGACCGGTAGAGTGGTGATTACTATATTAGCCGCATTAACCTTCTATACGGCGGATGAGCTGCATATGCCTACATCGCATTACTAGTTTACAAAACAGAAGTATGCAAAACGTGTGAATTTATGCATCAATATATCTGTTTTATGGAACATTATTATCAGAATTAGTGAACTAATCCACTGGAATAAGAACTTGGAACGGAATCTGTGTTCACAATATTAAGAAACAACCTTATATCAATCTGTTTGGTTGCGGATCTGTTCAAATTGTGGAACTATTTGAGAGTTTTTTCATGCATAGGATATTCGCTGATTATACATCTATAGACCGCCTGTGTCTGCTCACAGCCATATGTGATAATATTTGGAATACTCTATTATTGTTTACACATGTATCCAGTTGTGAATCAGTTTGTTGGATAGCTGAATTTCTGTCTGGTTTTTATTATATGTACATATATTTTTATATATAAACATCATTTGCGCAATCTGTTTTTTGTAGAATATGAAAGATAGCAGAGCAGCGATCACACGAAAATAGAGGGAACAGAAATGGAGCTACGTCTGGAGAATCACAGGGGGCTAACGTGTATATTCACCATCACAGGAATAGTGCGTATTTGTTAAGCATACGGGATAAGATAAAATTCCTACATGCTTTGTCGGGCAGACTTAGTCAGGGGACCCCGGGGTGTGATGGTGTTCTCATCTAATGTCCTAATATAGTATATCCTTAATACATCAAGCATCCAATTAAGTAACCTATCCTAGCATATAACTATCATGCAAGTATTAATATACAGAGAGGGGAAACATTTTAATATAAAAACTTCATATTTCATTCACAACAATCATAAATATGTGCATATAAACAAATCAGACCCTTTACATATACAAGTGGGGAATTTGTGTCTAGCTCTCCGCTTGGTTTGCTGCCCAGTATGTAAATAGATATCACCAATCTCTAACAAAATAGAACATAAAAAAGAAAAAAGATGTTTTACATACGTCAGGCGCTCCCTTTATGCACACTGAGAGGATATATCTTCTCTATTCAGAAATTGATAAGCAGCAACAGAATACTAATTCATGTATCTGAACGTCCATTCCTCCTAAACCAACTTGTAAACACATAAGACTTTCATGGTGAAGTATGTCAAAATCATAAACACTATAATAAAAATGGTCTGAAGAAGTCTTTGTATAGTGAAAAGTCTCTTTGTCCCTTGACACCGTGTTGAAAGCAGAATAGTATTTCAATAAAAAAAACGCGTGTTCATCATGCACTTATCACACTCCTCATGAAAATATGCTTACAAGAATATGGCGTTTATCAAGGCATATGATATAATCCCATGTGGAACATCTCGCCCGATCTCATCAGAATCGGTAGAACATAAAATAAAATCAGACTTGTACCAAATAGGATTCAGGGAAACGGACTGGTTCGGGTAGCTGGCAGCTCATAAGCGCCAGTTGTAATCACCCCTTTCGATTCCGTATCGTGAGTCCAAAGGATTGAATCAGTTTAACCAACGCGTTTCGACTTATAACAAGTCTTTTTCAAGGCAGAATAACTAGCTGTGGAATCGGGTAGTCTTTATAGTTGTTCCAAGGTAAGGAACGTCCATCTACACCTTCCTATGTGAAAGAGAGGCTTGACACTCATATTCTCTCTAAGTCCACTGCGATTCAAAGCCAAGGCTTGAGGGTTCCTATGGCAACATATTTTTTCCGTCCGTTCTCAACAGCTGATCTCCGTAAGTATAAATACATAGTAAGCACTCCTATCTAATACAAACATGTCTATCTATTAACCACAGAGAAAAGATCCAATCCGTTTGTTCTTAATTAGTGAAAATAGATCTGTCCCTCGAAAAGAAAAATATATGATCAAATAATATTCAAAAACATCTCATCTCTTTTCTACTGATTCTGATGAGATCGGGCGAGATGTTCCACATGGGATTATATCATATGGCTTGATAAACGCCATATTCTTGTAAGCATATTGGCATGAGGAGTGTGATAAGTGCATGATGAACACGTGTTTTTAATACCATTCTTTCAACACGGTGTCAAGGGACAAAGAGACTTTTCATTATACAAAGACTTCTTCAGACCACTTTAATTAAAGTGTTTATGGTTTTGACATACTTCACCATGAAAGTCTTATGTGTTTACAAGTTGGTTTAGGAGGAATGGACGTTCAGATACATGAATTAGTATTCTGTTGCTGCTTATCAATTTCTGAATAGAGAAGATATATCCTCTCAGTGTGCATAAAGGGAGTGCATGTATGTAAAATCAGACCCTTTAGTACATATAATGTTTGATCTGTGTTTGCGGTAATGTAGTGTGACAAAGAGGCATTTGCCGCAGTCTTCTAAAAGAGGAGTTAGGTAATTGGCTGGCAATCTACAGAAACACACTGCAAACGGTCACACATCTGTATGTAGTTTACTTACGTTGAAGAGATACAGGTGGAGGACATATGTGTGATAAAATCATAGTAAACCATGTAATTTAACTTACATGTTTTGAAGTAGTTTAAAAAAAAACATTTTCCACAGCAAGCAGCAGCCTGACAGAGTGGCAAATTAAAATTAGATCTAGGGCGCTTCAACAACCATAGCAGCCCTGAACAAACGCAGTTCGAACATACAATGGTTTGTACAATGGCGCTCAGTAATTTGTCATACAAGTTGTAAACTAAATGTCAGAAAAACATATAGGAAAATTCCCCATAGACACATGTAACATATATAATGAAGTGAATCAAAATAGTTCCATAAAATCATTAAAGCACTCCCATGACGTATATACTGAAAGGATAGGTGTCTTATGATTATCCCCCCCTGGAGTTATGCTTACATCAACAGGCAGAGGACAATCAGATTCAATAAAGGGTCTTTACATTCTTTCTTCATTTATATGAATGTGGTTAATTTATCAATATAGGAAGAAAGAGGATATATCATATATTCAGATGGTCTCCCATCCAAGTATTGACCGGACTCAATCCTGATTTAGCTTTCAAGATCAGTAAAGATTAGGCTTATTCAGGGTAATGTGGCTAACTTCAGTCAGGGGTTTAACCAACAACAAGATCTAGATGTTTATTCTTTTTTAGAGATGAACCCAGATGTGAGACACAGAAATTTTGTTCATCAAAATCTGTATCAACCATTGAGGGAAAGAACACCAAAACGCACAACGGATGGGCCAGAGGCAAGAGAGGAGGAAAGAGATGTAGGCAGAAGGACGAGATTGAGATAAATGCTGAGGGGGTTTTTAATCTTTCCTCCAAAAAATTGATAGTTCTGAACTATCCCTTTTTAAGTAAGGGCTTAAATTTTGCTCCCTCTAGAGAACCCATTTTATTTGAACTTTTTGTTGAGTTGAATCGGTTTGTACGGAGCTTATGTAGGAAAAAATATTTTGCCAACAAAAGTATTAAGAAAATTGATTCAGATTTGAGTCCGATTGTATTAGACAGTAGTGATCTTGACTGCCTTCACATATTAGAAGAGTTGAGTAGTGAAGGTTTGGGGAAAGTAAGGGAAGAAATACCCAATTTCATCTATGATGTTGCAAATTTAAATGGGAGAGAATCACCTCTTAAGCGATTTAAGTTAAAGTCTGCGTTTTTTCCCACTTCATGTAACGGACCACAGATTGAATGTTTTTATCAGATGACCCTAAGAGATTTTAAGGAGTTGTGCGAAAAAACTAGCTATAATCATCCCAACCTTACTCAACTTGAAAGAACAGCATTGCAGGAATTGAGAAAGGATTCCACAATAGTTATTAGGGCAGCAGATGAGGGAGGAGGGGTAGTGGTCCAAGATACTAAAGATTACATCAATGAAGGGTATAGACAAGTTACTGATTTAGCCTTCTATAAGAAATTACACTCTAATCCCATTTTGGATTTTCAAAGAAGTTTAAGGATGTTATTGGATGAAGCCCTGGAATCTGGGGTAATTGATCGAGACGAATTTAGATTTCTTTTTCCGTTATATCCAGTTACAGCGATTTATTATCATTTAAAAAAGCTACATAAAAATGCAGTTACCCACCCAGGGAGACCGATAATATCGGGGGTAGAATCCCTTACTTCCTCCCTCTCTTTTTATGTAGACACATTTCTACAACCCCGAGTTGTTCAACTCAAATCACATATTCGGGATTCCCTTCATTTATTGAACCAATTAAGATATTTGGAATGGAAAGAGAATTACGCTTTCCTTACTCTGGACGTGGAGGCTCTCTATAGTAACATACCGCATGATAAGGGTATTCAAGTGATTGAACAGTTGTTATCAAGAGACTCTCTTCTAACGGGTGCACATGGAAAGTTTATTGTTGATTCCATTCAATTTATTTTGACCCACAATTATTTTCTCTTTGACCACAGTTATTATTTGCAAATTATGGGTACGGCCATGGGGACCAGGTTCGCGCCGAGTTATGCCAACCTGTACATGGGCACCTTTGAGGAAGCCCATGTGTGGGAAGGCGGGTTCGGCGCGGACCTGGTTTTCTATGGCCGGTACATTGACGACCTATTTATTATATGGGGAGGGGGAGAGTCATGTGCACTTTCATTTGTTTCTGCTCTGAATAATAATGAATATAATCTGAAGTTTGTCAGTCGTTATCATGTATCTAGTATGGATTTTTTAGATCTACAGATGAATATCGAGAATGGGAAATTGGTGACTTCCACTTATAAGAAGAAAGTTGATGTTGTGAGTTATTTGCACTATAAGAGTTCACACTATAGGAAATGGAGAGACAACATACCAGAGGGTCAGCTAATGCGACTTAAGAGAAACTGCACTTCACTAGAAACATTCAATTTACAAGCAGAGTCCATGTTGGGGGACTTCAGAAAGAAGGGTTATTCTGAACAATGCTTTGAAAGAGGTGTCCGTATTAGAGAGGGATATCGTGTTACAGAAAGAGAATACCCATGGGCCTAAGAACCAGAGAAAGGAACAAGTTGATACACAAGGGTTTGTTGCCTTTTATATCCAAATATGACAACAAGTCGGGGGAAATTAGGAGGATTTTTACAAAGAACTATCCCATTCTTCAACAGGACAAGTCACTTAGACAAATATTACCACAAAATCCTAAGATCATTTTTAAGAGGAACAACAATCTAAAAAATCTACTGGCACCCAGTTTGGTTCAAGGTATACGGAACGAGGTGGATAAGATATCATCAGCTGGTAGTTGGTTTCCTAAACCGATAGAAGGTTGTTTCAAATGTGGTTTGAATAGATGTTTAACGTGTACTTTTATCAACAATAAGGTGACAGATCATCCATATGAACAAGACGTTTAAAGTGAGGGGATTTATCAACTGCAATATGTGTTATGTTATTAATCTTTTGAAATGTAGCTGTGACCTCATTTATGTTGGAAGAACTACCAGATCATTGAAATTGAGATTTTTAGAGCATAGGAGGAACATCTTAAATAGGAAGACCAATCAGTGTTCCCAGTCACTTTAATATGGTTCATAATGGGAGAATAGAAGATTGACTATATGTGGTTTGGAACACGTTAAACAGACCACGAGGTGAGGTGACCACTTTAAAAGACTTTGTACACAAGAGGTCTTCTGGATCCATCAATTGGACGCTTTGAGCCCAAGAGGACTTAATGAAGCGCTTGAGCTAAATGAGGTGCTGTCTTGATCTCGATCATTTAGTTTGGTATCCTACTCATGGGTACATGAGAATTAATTCCCTATATATATATATATATATGATATATATGTCTTGCCATTGGGGTTGATTAGGTTTTATATATTGGAGAATACAAGACTCTTTGTCGCACACTCCATAGTCTCTGGTATCCTTATGTGGTGCTCGTACGGGCGCCTATTTGTCTGAGTATTTAGCTGTTATAAAGTTGACACCAAGGGCTAGATTTACTAAGATGCGGGTTTGAAAAAGTTGGGATGTTGCCTATAGCAACCAATCAGATTCTAGCTGTCATTTTGTAGAAGGTACTAAATAAATGAAAGCTAGAATCTGATTGGTTGCTATAGGCAACAAATTTTGGAGATGGCTTTTTATTTGAACAATGCATTTGGAATTATATATGCCTTGCATATCTACACATGGTTGCTGCCGGTTCTGATTAAACTAATTGAGCTTCAGTCATCAAGACCCACTAAGGAAAATATATTTGTATAAATTATATATATATATATATATATATATATATATATATATATATATATATATATATATATATATATATGTGTGTATGTATGTATTTTTGGTTATGGTATCGGTGTGAGAATTTGGGTTTCTGTCATTTTTATGGATCCTGAATGTACTAAATATGATCCGTGTCGTGAGGTTGTTATGCTAAATATGAGTTGTAAAAAATTGAGAATTTTTTTTTTTTAATTCTTTATTTTGGTTGGTCAACCAATAAAGAGTTAACACAGTATGTGGACAAAACATCTAAAGTGTATACATATAAGAACATTAACATTGTGATAGGGACCAGCGAAGGTGCCCTTCAATAGATTGAAACATAAATTGACCATTTTTTTTTATTATTTTTTTTTATTCTTGTTTTTGTTTAGGTATATAAGCAAATAATACAAAAGGTAGAATGGGGGGTGAGGGTAAAGGAGAGTTAGAAGGGGAGGGGACCACAAAGGCTGGTGCAGATATGTGATTGAAGAGAGGGTATAATGTAAATGTTAGAGAATCAGAAAGTGGCTAAACAGGAGCAGAGTCCTGATCGCCACTCACGGGTCATGATGAGATTGTTAAGGGTCAGAGGGGAACGAAATGTTCTGCAAACTGCCAAGGAGCCCACACTTGGTTGAAATTGTAACCTCTATCGTGTAAGTAGTAAGTAATCTGTTCCATGGCTGCTACGTGCCAAATTTGCTTTTTGAGAGCAGATGGAGACGGAGGGGAGCTACGTTTCCAATTAAGGGCTATAAGGGATTTGGCGGCTGTAAGGATATGTGCAGTAAGTTTCCTAGAAAATTTATCAAGGTCTGGGGGAGGATAACAGAGGAGAAAAATCCAAGGGTCTTTTGCCACGGGAGCTTCAAATAGGGTGTTGATAAAGCCATGGATCGCGTCCCAAAAGGGAGTAATAACTGGACAAGTCCACCAGATGTGTAGCATTGATCCCCTGTGGCCACAACCCCGCCAACAGTCAGGTGACGAGGAAGGGAACATTGAATGTAGTCAGGTGGGGGTATAATACCAACAATAATACATTTTCTAGGATGTCTTTTAGTTTAGTCGATATGGATCTTTTGGCTATCCCCAGTCTTATGTCCTCCCAGGCCTCCTCGTCTGGGGGAGGGGGGGGGGCAAGATCCCTCTCCCAATCAGCTTCATGCGGGAGTTGTGGAAATTTAAGGCCGGCCTGAGTCCAAATGCGGTATCTTACCTTGGAGAGGCAAGGAGGGAATATAGGATTGAACCAGATGGGAGTCAGGGGGGAAAGGGCAGATGTGAGTTTTAACTTAAAGGAATAAGAATCCCAAACATTAATGTCAAATTTAGTAGTCGGGAGTAGTTTAGAAGGGGGGGGGGGGCGGTGTATAGGGGGTAAACCCCATAGCGGGGTAGAATCAGGAAGGGCTATATATGCCGCCTCTAGGTCAAGCCACAAGGTGGAACCCGAGGGGGCATATGATGCAACAATTTGGGAGAAATGGGAAGCCAGATAATATAGTTTGATATCAGGTAGACCTCTGCCGCCACCAGAGATGGGCTTTTTCAGAACGTTGAACGAGACCCTTGGGGGTCTGTGATTCCAGATGAAACGAGTCAAAGCTTTCTGGATATTAGATAGGACGGTGGCAGGGACAGCAACTGGTAGGGTTTAAAAGAGATATAACCATTTAGGTATAATATTCATTTTGACTGCTATGATCCTGCCCAGCCACGAGATAATAAGACTGTTCAAGGAAGCCAAATCAGACTGCATTCTGGAGAATAAGGGTGGGAAGTTTTCCTGATAAAGGAGGTCATATCGAGATGTAAGATAGATAGATTCCTAAAATTTTTATGAGATATTTTTTTATATATATATGAGATGTTTCAATATCTTAATGGAGATTACTGAATGTTTATATCCCATTATAAGCATGCTAAAGGTATAAAGTGCACACTTTGAATCAGCTGTAGACTGATTAATTATAATGAGGATATATAAAGAGGTATTGGATTGTAGCAGAACACTTCCTCTGATGAAATCACCCGGCAGGTGAAGAAACGCGTCGGGTAACTTGGATACTTCACTGAGCCGTTGGATATTGCAGCTCCTTGACCCTGTTACTGCTCACATTGATCTCCTGGAGGTTGTCATTTGGTGATTTTATCTTCAAGCCGTGCGATCCTCATCCGTTTGTGGTGTCACGACTGTGTCAGCTGCTACTGAAGTTTTCCAATTTGGAACAGGTTTTCACAGCTACGGCTCCACCGAGGGCTCTACGGAGTCTCACTATCTAATGAGGTGTATGCGCTTACAGACCTTATTACGGGACTGATCATCGGACCAGGTCTGTATTGCGCTGACTGCATATGCAGTAAGTGACATCAATTACCTTTAAGAGTGTTCATCGTTCGGAAGTAACGGCGTTCACCTAACCTCTGGGATTCATGTGTAAGAGATACTGAAGTGGTGTTTGCTTTATCAACGGTGTTATTCATCTTTTACATCATTAGTGTGGCCACACTTCTATATTCATTATTGCTCCACTTCGTGCTCTTATAACCGGGTCATTGGACAATGGTATTTCCATGTTCTGTCACCTTATTTTTGAGTGACTAATCAGTTCATACACCATCTGCACTGAACGATTTTTATTGTTGCAACAGTTCCATTTGATCTGTAATAAGCTTAGTCCAATATTCACTGGCCAGTAATGGTTTTATATTACATGTTTTGTTTTTATTATTAAAGTGTTTTATTTCCACCACACGGATCAATTAGTGTATTATGTGTACAACAGTAGCCAGCGCTGTTGTTTGTTTTGTTGTATTTCCCTTTGTTTGAGATCTCATTGATCTCTACAGCTGCAGACACTGTTTTACACTTATTCTCCGTTTGAATATCATTTCTCCGTGCGCCAGGTGTCTTTGGTTTGTTTTTTCTAAGCAGGATTGGGTCTGGTCAATACTTGGATGGGAGACCATCTGGATATATTATATAGAGATGTGGTTGATTTATCAACATAAGCCTGACAGGGTGTGTCTGCAATCAAAACAGAGCACCTGCAGAGGACTCATTTTTAAAGGCAAGGTGGATGTGTCATCTGTCTATCACGTTAGGGCTGTGGGAGGAGGGTAAACTATTTACTTAAACCTGTCTGTTTTATCGCTCAGTGGTGACAAATGCCAGATAATGAACAGAGGTTAGGGAGTCTAGCGTTAGGGTCACAAGCATGTGGAACTCTCTGCTTTCATTGTCAGGATGATAAAGCAAATTGACAGCAAAGTCAAAAGCAAAAAGATGTTCGTGTGTGCATCACCTGAATTGTGCCTGTGTCACAAGTGGTGTCAGCAGTGGGATGTGCAGGAAAGCAAGTTTCTGCTACCCAGAGCCGTAACTTAGAATTCTAGCGACTGGGGCGAGAAAGACAAATGCCGCCCCCCTAGCACTCAATTTTAACCAAATGAACCTAGAATATTCTGAAATTGCACCCCCCTTCAGCGTTGTGCCCTGGGCGATCGCCCCTGTTGCACAGCCTAGTTACGGCCCTGCTGCTACCCAACCTGCGCAGACATTAACATGGAGGAAATTTTGAGAGCCCTCGTGAATGTGGCTGCTGCACAGCAAGAGCAGCAAGTTCAGGTGCTACGCCAGGCTCTTAAGGCAAGAGTAAGTCCAGGTGAGGCGTGACAGAAATCAACCACCTGTTCCCGCTCTGCAGAAAATGTCACCAGCTGCTGACATAGAAGCGTATCTGGTGTCCTTTGAGAGAGCTGCAAAAAGGGCAAATTGTCCTCCTGAATATGGGGCTGACGCTCAGGGAGCTTATATGGATCTTGATGCGGACTTGGCCGATTATCAGTTCTTAAAGTCAGAGATATAGGCTTGCATTGTGGTTTCGGGGCCAGGCCGAGCCCAGTGCTATCACGAGTGGTGCTATGAGAGACATACCAGTCATAGCACAATTGGCTGAGTTTTCTCAAAATTTTTAAAATGGCTGCAGCCACAGAAGAATTCACCTACTTGGATTATTGAAGTTTTGGTGATCACTGCATCTGGGGGCTGAATCACTGTCTGCATAGATGAGTGCTGCAGTCAGACCCACAAATGTATGAAGAGCATGTCACAGTGGTAGAGGTTTTGTGTTTTACATCAAATGACCAAAGCACCTGCGTTTGTGTCAATGCCGCGCTAAAAGCCAGGTTTGACAATCCTTGCCACCATGTCCAATGGTAAAACTGTTTATTGACAGAGGGCCAGTTACAAAGCTGTCCAGTCTGAACTGCTTTGAATTGTGACGAGCCAGGCCACCTCAGGGTCAAGTGTCCTAAACTTCCGGAACCCATGGACATGTTGGGCCTGCTTAGCCAAGCTGTTATACTATTATTCCCAAATCACCAAGTCCTTGTTTGTTCTGGTTGACTGTGCATATCAACCAAAATATTGTCCTAGCTTTGGTTGACTCTGGGAGTGAGCTTACATTGGTTTCCAGCTTTGCCTTGCCTGAAACCATAACTGCTTGGTTGCCCATGGTGAAGGTACTGTGCATACAGGGGACAACTAAGGAACATAAGAGAACTTTTTTGCGAATCACACTTTAAAACCAAATGGTTATGGTGGTGGCTGCCATAGCGACTGAACTGTCCTATCCACTTATTCTGGGGCGAGGAGAGGTACTCTGTGAGCCTGGCTTTCAAGAATCTGCCAAGAAACCACAACATCTGAACATCAATCTTTGGGAACGGCCAATCTGGAATGCTATCATGGGGGTCACGGCAGGATTTCTACAAAAGTATTCTTGTGCGGGGAAGTACGGATAATCCAAAGCATCGCTGTGGGATACGGACTGGTCCACAATACCAATTTTGTTTCCTTTGGAGGACTTAAAAGTATTGCCTGTCCTGTCCCATTTGTCAGAGAACCTGTCCTATACCCATGTACAGGGCACCTCTTATACCAATAGTACAAGTCCCCTTTGAACATTAAGCTATGGACCTTGTGGGGCCACTGGAGAAATCCGCTCGTGAGCATCAATATATATTAGTGGTGCTTGACTATGCAACCTGATATCCCCTACGGAACATGAAGTCCAGCACCATAGCTAAAGAACTTGTATTGATTACATGTTCGGGTATTCCCAAGGAAATTCTCACTGACCAGGGCACCTTGTTCATGTTCATACTGAAGAAGGATGTGTCGGTTGTTAGGGGTGACTGCTCTTCACACCTCTATATACCATCCACAAACGGACCAATTGGAACGCTTTAACCGCACATTAAAGCACATGGCAGGAATAAATAAAAAAAGATTGGGAGACTCTTATCCCATATTTGATGTGTGCCATCCATGAGGTACCTCAGGCCTCAACAGGGTTTAGTCCACTTGAATTATTGTTGGGGAGACAGCCCAGGGGTATCTTGGATATGTTGAAGGAAGGGTGGGAGCAGTAATACCCTAAGGAGCCAAATCTGGTACAATTAGTGTCCCAAGTGTAAGAGAGGCTGGGAAAGATGTGTCCCATTGTATAACAACACGTAAAAGAGGCTCGGGAATGGCAGAAGAGAAGTGCTGTAGTTCGATCTTTCAAGCCTGGGGACAAGGACCCAACCCAGGAAAGCAAACTTTTCGTTCACTGGCAAGGTCTCTATAAAGTCTTGGAGGCTGTCGGTCCTGTCAATAACAGGGTCCGTCAATTGGAAGGGAGAAGGGAGTAAGAAACCTACCATGTCCGTCTCCTTAAACCTTTTATATCTCACCTCTTAAAGTCAAAGTGGTTTAAGCTTCATTAAGGTCTACTCAATTAACAGCTAATCTAGAAAAGTGTGTCATAGCTATGAAAGAAGACAAGTAAACAGCAGTAAAACCCCAACTAGACAAGGTGGAAACGGTCAAAAACTAGCCAAGACTGGAAAAGAATTGGCATTTAACAACCTTTTTTAGTAGGTTACTATGGGTGAATGGTGAGCCATTTCGCCTCCACAGCTGCTCCACTTATGGACTTGTTAAAGAAAAGTCCAGATTGATTAGCCTGGTCTGACAGAAACAGTTTGGCCAGATCTTCGGTTAGCCCTCTGTTCTTCTTCAGTACTAGGAGCACTGGACTTTACCCGGAGGTTCTTTCTCCAAACTGATGCTTCCAGTGTTGGCTTAGCTGCAGTCTTAGCCACAGGACAAGATGTTCTATTCCATCCTTTTTCCTGCGATAAGTCAGAAGATAATTCCAAGGGTACAAAATATACAAGGAGTGCCTTGCCATAAAATGGGCCACAGAAGCTGTGTGCTATTAGCTCTTGGGCAGAGAATTCTCCTTGATAATGGATCATGCATCATTGCGGGGAGGTAAATGCCAAGGTAACCTGCAGATTCTTGGCACTGCAACCTTTCCAATTCACAGTTGAACGTACACTGGGGATTTTGCATAAAAATGCAGAAGAGTCATGGAAATTTGCGCTCCATGTGAAGTCTGCGCCCCCCGTACTTGGTGAGGGGAAGGGATATGTAACAAAGGGAGGTGTTTGCCACAGGCTAAAAATAGGAGACAGGTATTTAGCTGGCAATCTGCAGAGAAAGGCTACAAACAGTTGCACATTTGTACAGTGGTTCACTTAAGTTAAAGATATAGGTGAAGGATATGTGACAGAATAATAGTAAAGAGTCTGAATTAACTTGCATGTTTTGAAGTGGTTTAAAAAAACATTTTCCACAGCAGCCTGACAGGGTGTGTCTGCAATCAAAGCAAAGCACCTGCAACAAATTGCCTTTTAAAGGCAAGGTGGGTGTGTCATCTGTCCATCAAGTTAGGGCTATGGGAGGAGTGTAAACTATTTAAACCTGTTTGTTTTATTGCTCAGTGGTGACTGATGCCAGATAATGGCCAGCAGCTATGGAGTTGGTCTCTGTCTATCTAGCATTAGGGTCACAAGAAAGAGTGTGGAACCCTATGCTGTCCATTTACTTTACCATCCTGACAATGATAGCAAAGTAAAAAGTAAGAAGGTGTTTGTGTGTACATCACCTGAAGTGTGCCTGTGTCACAGTGGTTACTTGTACATTGCATCAACTGTGGAACACAAAATTGGCTGTTTTATAATCAAACTTTAGCTATAAAATAACACTGACCGTTCTATCCGTATAATATCTCCCGCTTTTATTTAGGTGTTGATAGTCACGGATTACCATCTGATAATCCCATGTTTGCATGTAGCACGATAATAAAGCTATTGGTGTAAAAGGAATATAAATATTTGATCGTTGACAACAGATCATGATTCATGATTTTAAGGAGGTTCTAAGAATAGTGACGCCTCGAGTATAACTTGGTGCATCGGAGAAAGCACAGAGAATTGTAACCTGTGAGCCACTGCTGATTGCATGGTTGTACTTTTATTACATAGGTAGGACTGTACATTCTAAATGCACTTTTCCATATAAAATACTCTTGGATGGTGCAAAGAGGGTCCTGCTGACATTGTACAGTAGGCTGTCATTATTTATCCCCCACCGTTCCTCCAGAGTCTGTGGCTTCCTCCAATCCTGCATATGCACCTGCGTTTTCATCTAATACTGTGACTGTGGGATGCTACCCCCCCCAGATGCCTTACTACCCCAGAGCAGAGACCAGGCCTGCATCTCCTGCTTTTCAGTATTGCAGGTCCGGGTGCCAAGTGCAGACTGAGGAGTAGCTCAGTGTTACTATAAGGCTGGGTGCTGCAGTCTCCTCACTGTGGGCACAAACCATGCCCTAGTGGCTATACATGATGCAGGCCGCTGCCATATGGGATTTTCCTCAGGAAGTACTGCATCCTATGGTTCTAGTTTAATCCCTTGGCTGCCAGCACTTAGCCTCTTCTCCTGCTGAAAAGTCCTGTGGAGGCAAACTGTGCTCCTGTTATACACTAAGAGCCTCTACACAAAAGGAGAGCTGCTGGCTGACTCCAGGGGGATGTCTGCAAAAAGGAGGGGTAGTGACTGAGACAGTCCAGTACTCTCTCAGCATGCACTTTAGCAGACAACCAATGCTGGATCCATGATATCTGAGGCACTATGTGTACATTCAAGCTGGGTTACCCTACAGTGCCCCCTCCCCTTGGCCCCGGAGGCTACTATATGTCTTCCAGGGAGACTGACTGTTCTGTAATACAGAATTAATTTTGTTAACCAACATTAAATGGGTATAAAGGTGACATCCAGCCAAATGAAGGACACATGAACATGTACTTGACTTCTCTCCGAGTATGAGATTGAGGCGATTGTGTTGGTGACAGCGGTTATATGCCCTCTGTATAGACACACAAAGGCCTGGCATTACCAGCTTTGTTTTATGTATGGTATTCTTTATAGGATGGATCCATCGGTGAGGTCGCATACAGTCACACAGCAATTACCATAGCTAGAAGGGAAGTTGCTCTGTTTCTAGTCTTTTCTATATAGGATCAATGTTTTATCATTCATAATTGCAGAAGTGACTAGTTGAGGCAAAGTCTATATGTGTCCTTAAAAGTATAACTAGCAGTAGGCACGCAATATGCCTCTTATTGGTGTGACGTACAGAACACGTAAAGGTGGGAGAGGGAGCGCGTGTTACAGATGTGCATGAAAACTAGTATAAACTTACAAAACAAAAGTACTTCCTTCAACAAAATAGGAATATCACCAACAAGAACTATATAAAACATCACATAGCTAGCATTGCAAAGGTAATAACCAAAATGTTTATAGCAAGTTCCACAATGAAGATGCCTTTTTATGTCCATAAACTCAGCTCCAGGTAGTGAAGGTTTCAGAATGACACAAGTATGTGTTTTCACAAAGTTTGTTGCTTTAGTGTTTTTAGACCTATTTGTCAGATGTTGCTATGGTATACTGAAGTAACATTACAAGCATTTCATAAGTACCAAAGGGTATTATTGACAAATACATTAAGTTTGTGCAGAGTCAATATTTGCTGACCCTACTTTTTGAAGACAGCAGTTCACCCTGGCATGCTGTCTGTGACGGGATGGACCACCTATGCCACCCATACTATTGTTGCTGGGAACTGGCTGGGCTTACTTTGCCACCATCTCCTTTCATTATTCAGAATATGCCCCTCCTTTCGCAGTAGGAGGAGCCTGCTGCCATCACTGGACTCCTTTATGGCATCCAGAACCACGTTCCTTCTGAGTAACTTTCGCTGTTAGGGAGAACGGATTAGATTTAGGATCTATTCTCCAGGTCACAGCATTACAGCAATATTGAAGATGTTTTCAAGCAGGTCTTTGAAGCAAATGATGTTTATTTGCTCTCGCACTGGTTGATGGTACCAGTGATCAGGTCAAATGGAACAAGAATGATACATTACATGCTCAAACAGCTCACCTTTTATACAGTTTTACACATAACTCCTGGCAGGGGGTAAGCCAGCCCCCCTGCCTTCTATCCAATCCAGGTGTTTCATGCAGACTATACATAACTTAGCCTAGAGGCTTCAAGCGTTCTCTGAAAACCCACCTCTTCAGACAAGGTTATGATATTCCACAACCAGCATCTTAATTTCCCTAGGTTACCCTATTACCACCCTCTACACAGCTAACACAAGACAACAACCCTCTGACCAACATTGCTGTGTGACTGATCGCACAGCCCACTCAATACTTTTACATTTGCATTCTAGCTGGTCCAATGTGCAATATTATGTAGCACATGCCCTCCTGTTTCAAATTCCCATTGTCCCATAGATTGTAAGCTTGCGAGCAGGGTTCTCTTACTGTATGTATTATGCAGTATTGTTTTATTAATGTTTGTTCCTAATTGTAAAGCATACAGAATTTTCTGGCGTATATAAATAAATGTTGATGATGATAGAGGGGTTCAACACCTGTTTACATTACTCACGTGGTGCCACTCCGTCTCAGGCATTTTATTGAATGTTTAAAATCAGAATATAACTTTTCTATAACCTTGTTTTTAACACAATTTCCCTTGCAAAATTCACAAATACTCTGTGATGACTTGCCTAGAGAGTCTCCCAGCACATATAATGACCCCCTCCTGCTCTTTCAGCCTAGAGGGAAGTATTGGTCGCTTCACATGAACAGGTCTAATTAACATGAGTTTACACATCCCCTCCACGAATTTGCCTGCTTGGCAGTTAAAAACCGCAAACAAGACATTCAATCTCCGAAAGTCAATGCATCTCAATACCAGACCCATGCCAATGCGAAAAGACAAGTGCATTTGCAATTATATCAATTGGTGCCGGTACCACTACATGAAATAAATTTCTACAATAAATTATTTCTACATGTTCCAGCCACAAATAAGTTATTTATAAGTGATCCCGTCACACTGTCAATCAGCTTTTGGGCCATATACTTACTGATGGCCGCCCATTCTTGCCTAATAAATGCTTGCAGTTTGTCCGAATTTGTAGGTTTTGTTTGTCCACCCGCCTCTTGAGTATTGACCGCAAGTTCTCAATGGGATTAAGGTCATGGGCCATTTCGATGTTTTGATCCCCGTGCCACTTAGTTATCACTTTTGCCTTATAGCAAGGTGCTCCATCATGCTGGAAAAGGCTTTGTTCATCACCAATCTGTTCTTGGATGGTTGGGAGAAGTTGCTCTTGGAGGAGGTTTTGGTACCATTCTTTAATTATGGCTGTGTTCTTAGGCAAAATTGTGAGTGAGCCCTCCCTTGGCTGAGAAGCAACCCCACACATGAATGGTGTCAGGATGCTTTACTGTTGGTATGACACAGGACTGATGGTAGCACCCACCTTTCCTTCTCCGGACAAGCGTTTTTCCAGATGCCCCAAACCATTTAAAAGGGGATTCATTAGAGAAAATGACTTTACATAAGTCCTTAGCAGTCCAATCCCTGTACCTTTTGCAGAATATCAGTCTGTCCCTGATGTTTTTACTTGAGAGAAGTGGCTTCTTTGCTGGCCTTCTTGACACCAGGCCATCCTCCAAAAGTCTTCGCATCACAGTGCGTGCAGATCACACCTGCCTGCTGCCAATCCTGAGCAAGCTCTGCACTGGTGGTGCCCCGATCCCGCAGCTGAATCAACTTTGGGAGATGGTCCTGTGCTTGCTGGACATTCTTGGGCACCCTGAAGCCTTCTTCACAACTATTGAACCTCTCTCCTTGAAGTTCTTGATGATCCGATAAATGGTTGATTTAGGTGATCTTACTAGCAGCAATATCCCTGCCTGTGAAGCTCTTTTTGTGCAAAGCAATGATGACTGCACATGTTTCCTTGCAGATAACCATGGTTAACAGAGGAAGAACGATGATTTTAAGCACCACGCTCCTTTTAAGCTTCCAGTCTGTTATTCTAACTCAATCAGCATGACAGAGTGATCGCCAGCCTTGTCCTTGTCAACACTCTCCTGTGTTAACGAGAGAATCACTGACCTGATGTCAGCTGGTCCTTTTGTGGCAGAGCTGAAATGCAGTGGAAATGTTGTCTTTGGGATGAAGTTCATTGTCATGGAAAAGAGGGACTTTAAATTAATTGCAATTCATCTGATCACTGTTCATGACATTCTGGAGTATATGCAAATTGCCATCATAAAACCTGAGGCAGCAGACTTTGTGAAAAATAATATTTGTGTCATTCTTAAACATTTTGGCCATGACTGTACATCCAATACCCAAAAAAGGAGTTCATACAGTGAAATGGGTCCGAGCCAATCAATGCAATAAAAAATTGTTGCAAAATTTCAAGTCATTAAAGACGTACCAAAATTGAATTTAAAATCTAAAAACTACATTAATGTTATCTATAAACTGAAGGACATCATGTTGTAGCAAAACATACATAAACCTGATCATAAAATAACCAACTTTTTCCCAAATTGATGAAGCCCTGGCCAATCGAAAGACTGAGCCATAATGTGTCCAATCTGGTCCCTCAAAAAATATTGGCCCAATGGGAACACGGAGCCATCTTGCAAAAGGGACCTGTCAGTACACCTATATGCCCAGATGACAGCAACAATACAACACTTTTGGTATCATCTAACTGGTAAATAAACAAATACTGTCTAAGGACACGTATCCTGAGGAGAATAGGTGGGCAGGACACCTAACCTGCCATCTATTTCATAAAGAAAAATTACATAAATATTGGAACGTTACTTTTGGTACGTGACGGTACAATAAGTAAAATAATTATTCCTCCCTCCCTCCCACATTGCTAATGTAGGTTTTATTTTTGTATAACTACTCTAAAAATCCTGTTGTGTCTTTCTACTTGACCTGAAGTTTGTGGATAGTGTGGTCAATGATACTTCTGATGTATCCTTAGATCAACACATACTTCCCAAGTTACCTGTACGGTGAAGTGAATTGGTAGATATTTGACTACTTTGTGGGAAAAATTTAATCCACCACTTGCCTTTAAAGCCATTACCGTTTTACATTTCCCCTGCAAAGTCACTGAATATCGGCGACTTTCAAAATCTGCACTTTAATACATTTACCCCAGGTAAGTTCAGTAAAGGACCTGCCTTTTGCTAGCACACTCATGTTACATTATATGCTGTGCTTCACTTAATATTTTGGTTTCTCCATCATCCACTCTGGGCGACACTGCTACCATGGGGTTTTCTAAACTTGCTTTTCGGCCCTGAATTGGATAATATGATCAGTCAAACTACAGGAGGTAAGAGCTCTTTTCTACCTGTGAAGTCTTCCAAACCCCAAAATTTCTTGTTTTGGTTCCTTTCGACAGTCCTTTCGTGGTAACCAGGCCTTAAGAGGGCAATATTCTATTAGGGGTAAGCAGCTCGCTGTCAGAGGACAATCTCAGAAAGGAAGAGGTTCCTATTCTAAGAGTCGTCCATCTTCCAAAACCTCAGACAAGTCTTCTGCATGAAGGGAATTCCCCCTCTCCTAGCGGCTGCGGGGGTGGGGGGTTGCCTTCAATTATTCAAAGATCAGTGGACGGCTTCCACCAGGGATGTTTGGATATTGGGAATAATATCCAGAGGTTATTTCTTAGACATTATGGGTCATACTCCTCAATGTTTTGTCCAAACCCCGTTGCCTCTTGATGGGATCAAGAGAAAGGCGATGTTACAATCGGTCGTTTCTCTTCTTTCCGCTGGTGTTATTTGCAGAGTTCCAGCAGGGCAAAGGGTTTTACTCAAACCTGTTTTTAGTACACAAGCAAGATTTTTCGTTTCGGCCGATTCCGAACCTCAAAAGTCTCAATCTTCACCTTCGGGTAACCAAATTTCGTATGGAGTCAATTCGCTTGGTGATCAACAGGTTGGAACCCTTGGAATTCCTAGCGTCTATAGACATTCGGGACGCATACCTACATGTTCCTATTTGGGAAGAAGATCAGTCTCTGCTTCATTTCACCGTAGGGAGTTCTCATTTTCAATTTCGGGCTCTTCCTTTCAGTCTTTCCAATGCTTCCAGAGTTTTCACAAAAATTATGGCCGTTGTGGCAGCAGGTTTACGTGCCCAGGGAGAAAATGCCCCTCAGATGTGCTCCTGTCTCAACATCTTGCTCTCTCCCTGAGTTTTCTGGAGCGACACGGGAGGATAGTCAATTACCCAAAGTCTTATCTGCAACCCTCACAGAGGATGGTGTTCTTGGGACTGTTGATGGACACGACATGATCCTTCAGAGAGGGTTCCTTCCGGAGCAAAAGATTTGCTTAATTCAGAACTCTGTTCAGCTATTTCTGGACCATCCACGCCCTTCGATGAAGTTGGGCATGCGGGTTCTAGGATTGATGGTGTCAGCAATCGAAACTCTTCCCTACAGTCGATTCCACTCACAAGTCTTCCAGTGGGATTTTTTGAGTCAGTGGTCTGGATCTCCCTGGCATCTGGAGTCTCAAAGAATTCACCTTTCCAGAAGAACTCGCAATTCCCTGGGTTGGTGGCTCATTCGGGATCATCTAAGGGTAGGCAGATCCTTTGCTCTGTTGGACTGGGTCCTGGTAACTACGGATGCAAGTCTGTGGGGAGCAGTGTTTCTCCATCGCTGGCTGCAGGGACTCTGGTCCATCAGGGAGGCTCTTCTGCCAATCAATATTTGGAATTACGAGCCATGTTGCTAGGCCTTCAGGGAGCTCAATCCTTCCTTCACGGAAGGCTGGTTGGTCTGCAGTCAGACAATGCCACAGCGGTGGCATACGTAAATCGTCAGGGAGGAACAAAGCGTGCCTGGGCAATGCAGGTGACAGAACAAATCCTGTCTTGGGCAGAGACCTGGGTTCCAGCGATATCTGCGTTTTTCATTCCAGGAGTAGAAAACTGGGAAGCGGATTATCTAAGCAGGCATGCAATCCTTCCGGGAGAATGGTCTCTACATCCACAAGTTTTTCAGCAACTGGTTCAAGGATGGGGTCTTCCAGATCTAGATTTGATGGCATCCAGATACAACCATCAGGTACCGAAGTTTTGCGCAAGGACCAGAGATCCTTTGGCGGCAGCAGTGGATGTGATGTCAATGAAGTGGGATTTCAGGCTGCGATATCTTTTTTTTTTTTTTTTTTTCTTCTCCCCTAATCCCGATGATTCCTCGAGTGCTACGAAGAGTAAGAATGGGATGTCATCCAGCGATTCTAGTAGCACCAAATTGGCCAAGGCGAGATTTTGGTTTGCAGACCTCTTACGTATGGCAGAAGAATTGGGCCCTTCCCCTCAGAACCGATCTGCTCGTTCAATTACCTTTTCATTATCCGGACTTAACTCTGTTGGCTTTAAAGGCGTGGCTGTTGAAGACAGTCTTTGGAGATCTAGAGGTGTCTCATCTAGAGTAGTGGATGGCCTGATGAAGGCTTGTAAACCGGTGTCAGCAAAAATCTATCATAGGGTGTGGAAGAATTATGTACAATGGTGTGAAAGGAAGTGTTACGATCCTGCATTTTTCAGCCTAGCTTGTTTCTGGCCTTTCCCCAGGATGGGTTAGAGATGGGTCTTAGGTTAAGTTCTCTGAAAGTCCAGGTCTCGGCGCTTTCTATTTTCTTCCGTTTGGCCTCCATGCCTGATGTTCGTACTTTTTTTCAGTTGGTGCTGCATGTTCAGCCTTCCCATATTCCCCCGTTGGCCCCGTGGGATTTAAATCTAGACCTTGATGTCCTTCAGCCTCTATTCGAGCCTCTAGAATCAGCTGACATGAGATTTGCAACATGGAAGGTAGTATTCCTTTTGGCCATTGCTTATGCTAGAAGAGTGTCTGAATTAGGTGGCTTGTCCTGTAGAGTTCCTTACTTAGTTTTTCATGAAGACAGAGCGGTCCTCAGGACCGTCCCGTCTTTTTTGCAAAAGGTGGTTTTAGGTTTCCATATAAACCAAGAGATAGTGCTTCCGGCTTTTAGGGAAGAAGTGTGTTCTTCTTTTTTCTTCTTTTTCTTTTCTTTTTTTCGTGCTTTTACGATTCCTCTAAAAGAGGATGGCCAGCTACCAAACAAACTATTGCTCGCTGGAATAAGTCTGTGATTAGGCATGCCTGTACGAGTATGAATCGTCCTGTGCCTAGAGTTCTCACAACACATTTTACCCTTGCAGAGGGGGCGTGCTGAGCTGCTCGTCATGAAGCTTCTGCGAATCAACTGTGTAGGGCAGCTACCTGGTCCTCTGTCCATACCTTTACTCGTTTTTAAAAATGTTCAACATTTTTGCGTCTTTGGATGCCAATTTTGGCAGAAATGTTTTACGAGCTGATAGACCAGATCATTCCCACCCTTAGGGGGCTACTTTAGAAGGTCCCCATGGTAGCAGTGTCCCCCAGAGTGGATGATGGAGAAACCAAAATATTAAGTGAAGCACAGGTTGCACAGCGTATAACGTAACATGAGTGTGCTAGCAAAAGGCAGGTCCGTTACTGAACTTACCTGGGGTAAATGTATTAAAGTGCAGATTTTGAAAGTCGCCGATATTCAGTGACTTTGCAGGGGAAATGTAAAACGGTAATGGCTTTAAAGGCAAGTGGTGGATTAAATTTTTCCCGCAAAGTAGTCAAATATCAGCAACTTTCAAAATCTGCACTTTAATACATTTACCCTCTGGAGTCTATATACTGATGTACAAACCAATTTCATACAAATGAAAAAATGCTGTACATTATAATACTTGTAATTGTATGTCTTCAGAATGGATTGAAGCTTATCCATGTACTGAAGCAAATGTTGCAGCTGTAGTTGAGAAAGTATTAAAAATTCATTCCCAGGTCGGTATTCCAATATCTACCAATTCACTTCACCGTACAGGTAACTTGGGAAGTATGTGTTGATCTAAGGATACATCAGAAGTATCATTGACCACACTATCCACAAACTTCAGGTCAAGTAGAAAGACACAATAGGATTTTTAGAGTAGTTATACAAAAATAAAACCTACATTAGCAATGTGGGAGGGAGGGAGGGGGGGGGGGATAATTATTTTACTTATTGTACCGTCACGTACCGAAAGTAACGTTCCATTATTTATGTAATTTTTCTTTATGAAATAGATGGCAGGTTAGGTGTCCTGCCCACCTATTCTCCTCAGGATACGTGTCCTCAGACAGTATTTGTTTATTTACCCGTTAGATGATACCAAAAGTGTTGTATTGTTGCTGTCATCTGGGCATATAGGTGTACTGACAGGTCCCTTTTGCAAGATGGCTCCGTGTTCCCATTGGGCCAATATTTTTTGAGGGACCAGATTGGACACATTATGGCTCAGTCTTTCGATTGGCCAGGGCTTCATCAATTTGGGAAAAAGTTGGTTATTTTATGATCAGGTTTATGTATGTTTTGCTACAACATGATGTCCTTCAGTTTATAGATAACATTAATGTAGTTTTTAGATTTTAAATTCAATTTTGGTACGTCTTTAATGACTTGAAATTTTGCAACAATTTTTTATTGCATTGATTGGCTCGGACCCATTTCACTGTATGAACTCCTTTTTTGGGTATTGGATGTACAGTCATGGCCAAAAGGATTTTTGTACTTGCGTTAAATCTCTTTCTCCGAGTCCATCTGGGGGACACTGCATTCCCTCCCTTTTGCTGTTATACTGCTTTGGTTAGACTTGTGCCCCTTTTTTTTTTTTTTAGTATTACTGAGGTTGATGGGGTTGCAGAGGGGAGGAGTCAGCAGCAAGTTTAGATTTTAACTATTTAAGTGCCAACTCCAAGCGCCCTCAGACAACCCCATGGTAGCAGTGTCCCCCAGATGGTCTCGGAGAAAGAGATTTAACATAAGTACAAAAATCTTCTTTATGCAGAAATATCTTTGAGGCCAGTCCTAGGTGAAGTGAGATGACCACAAAGAAGCGGGGTTATGTACACAACCCTTAGCAATAGAAGTAACAATAGAAGGTGAAGAATGCAGTAGAATCTCCTGTATTGAGCAGATGAGATGTTGTTTTTGCAGTGACAATCTTGCCAATATGCTGGCAGCTACTACAGCTTCCATGCATGGGGCGTAATATTCCATAGGGCTGTGTTTATTCCTATGTTTCTGTGTGATGGTAGAAGAGCTTACTCTGCATCTGTGTCCCAAGGTAATGGTCTAGACACACACACCAACAATGTTACATCTCTGCCTTCTCTGGTTAGCCATCCCTTCTCACCCCGTGCATCCCTGGTTTAATATATACAAGTAAACCGCACCTTCATTTCTCTAAGGACAATGCCACCTGAATGCAGAATTATTCTTTCATTATTTAACTGGAACAGATTAGCAATAATAAACATGGCTGCAGAACCATTTGCTGATCATTCTTGGCTCTGCATCTTATTTGCATGTGCTGCTGTAGATGCTGATGTTTGTATTCCTGGCAGCTGGCATTATATATATACATCTATACACCTCTCTCACTGAAGCAGGTTCCATAGAAGTCAGTGAGAATTATTCTGTCATGCATCAGTTGTCCTCCCAGAACTCTCCTCCACTCCCCGTCCCTCCTGTATCATCAACACAGAGCGTTTACTGACATGACGTTTGTGGCCATGTTTGATAGGAGCGCTGTATGTGTATCATTTCTATACTATATATACAGTGCGATGGTCGGAATAGAACCCGGCATTAGCTGTGTGGAGATTGTGTATTATCCCTGTGTTTGCATAGGTTGCCTCCAACAGTCCAAAAGCATCCCGGGAGTTTTATGTTAATATGTGATAACTCATCATCAGCTGTTAATATAGCGTCACTGCAGCGCTGTACAGAGAACTCACTAACATCCGTCAGTAATGTAGATTGTAAGCTGCAGCGGGACATGGGCTGATGTAAATGATTAAACAGTCTTCGAAGTACTATATATATATATATATATATATATATATATATATATATATATATATATATATATATATATATATATATATATATATATATATATATGATTGTTGTGGGGATTGTATGAACATCGGTCTTGAAACTCGTTCCTGTGCCTTTATATTTCTCCATAGTAAATGATTCCACATACTAAGTGACTGTGTTTCTGTATTGCAGGCTGGTGCTTGGAATGGTGACATTAGGTAACATGTTGTCCTCTGTACTGGCTGGAAAAGTCAAACCGTCAGATCCAGTCACCAAAGTCATCTACAAGCAGTTCACACAGGTAAGTGGAATGTGATACCAGGGTATTGGGTGATGGGGGAAGTAGTGACTGGAGTCGTCTGCGGTAATCCGTTAACAAAAGCAGATCTGCTAATCCACATAATACATAAAGACTCACCATAATAAATGCCTTGCATATGCTCAATCTTTGTGTCCCCGGAACTGAATAAAGAGTAATATTAATGATTCTGTTAGGTGCATCTCATGGATAATCTGGGGAAACTCTCTCGTATTCTGGAGAATGATCACTTTGCTCTTGTGGTACATGAGCAAATTCAATGTAAGTAGCTCTCTTTATTTGCATCGTTCAAGTATAGCAATCCACTTTCCTCCTCGCCCCTTCTTCCCTGGTATCTGCTCTGCCATCCTCCTTCTTCGCCTCCTCTCCTCCTCGCTATCTGCTCTGCCATCTTCCTCCTCTCCTCCTTCCTCTGTATCTGCTCTGCCATCTTCCTCTTTCACCTCCTCTCCTCCTCGCTATCTGCTCTGCCATCATCTTCCTTGGCCTCTTCCTCGGTATCTGCTCTGCCATCTTCCTCCTTCGCCTCTTCCTCTGTATCTGCTCTGCCATCTTCCTCCTTCGCCTCTTCCTCTGTATCTGCTCTGCCATCTTCCTCCTTTGCCTCTTCCTTGGTATCTGCTCTGCCATCTTCCTCCTTCGCCTCTTCCTCGGTATCTGCTCTGCCATCTTCCTCCTTCGCCTCTTCCTCGGTATCTGCTCTGCCATCTTCCTCCTTCGCCTCTTCCTCGGTATCTGCTCTGCCATCTTCCTCCTTCGCCTCTTCCTCTGTCTCTGCTCTGCCATCTTCCTCCTTTGCCTCTTCCTCGGTATCTGCTCTGCCATCTTCCTCCTTCGCCTCTTCCTCTGTCTCTGCTCTGCCATCTTCCTCCTTCGCCTCTTCCTCTGTCTCTGCTCTGCCATCTTCCTCCTTCGCCTCTTCCTCGGTATCTGCTCTGCCATCTTCCTCTTCCGCCTCCTCTCCTCCTCGGTATCTGCTCTGCCATCTTCCTCCTTCGCCTCTTCCTCTGTCTCTGCTCTGCCATCTTCCTCCTTTGCCTCTTCCTCGGTATCTGCTCTGCCATCTTCCTCCTTCGCCTCTTCCTCGCTATCTGCTCTGCCATAATCTTCCTTCGCCTCTTCCTCGCTATCTGCTCTGCCATAATCTTCCTTCGCCTCTTCCTCGGTATCTGCTCTGCCATCTTCCTCCTCTTCTCTTCCTCGGTATCTGCTCTGCCATCTTCCTCCTCTTCTCCTCCTCGGTATCTGCTCTGCCTTCTTCCTCCTCTTCCTCTGTATCTGCTCTGCCATCTTCCTCCTCTCCTCTTCCTCGGTATCTGCTCTGCCATATTCCACCTTCGCCTCTTCCTCTGTATCTGCTCTGCATCTTCCTCTTTCGCCTCCTCTCCTCCTCCTCTTCGCTATCTGCTCTGCCATCTTCCTCCTCTCCTCTTCCTCGGTATCTGCTCTGCCATCTTCCTCTTTCACCTCCTCTCCTCCTCGCTATCTGCTCTGCCATCTTCCTCCTTCGCCTCTTCCTCTGTATCTGCTCTGCCATCTTCCTCCTTCGCCTCTTCCTCTGTATCTGCTCTGCCATCTTCCTCCTTTGCCTCTTCCTTGGTATCTGCTCTGCCATCTTCCTCCTTCGCCTCTTCCTCGGTATCTGCTCTGCCATCTTCCTCCTTCGCCTCTTCATCGGTATCTGCTCTGCCATCTTCCTCCTTCGCCTCTTCCTCTGTCTCTGCTCTGCCATCTTCCTCCTTTGCCTCTTCCTCGGTATCTGCTCTGCCATCTTCCTCCTTTGCCTCTTCCTCGGTTTCTGCTCTGCCATCTTCCTCCTTCGCCTCTTCCTCTGTCTCTGCTCTGCCATCTTCCTCCTTCGCCTCTTCCTCTGTATCTGCTCTGCCATCTTCCTCCTTTGCCTCTTCCTCTGTCTCTGCTCTGCCATCTTCCTCCTTTGCCTCTTCCTCTGTCTCTGCTCTGCCATCTTCCTCCTTTGCCTCTTCCTCTGTCTCTGCTCTGCCATCTTCCTCCTTTGCCTCTTCCTCTGTCTCTGCTCTGCCATCTTCCTCCTTTGCCTCTTCCTCTGTCTCTGCTCTGCCATCTTCCTCCTTTGCCTCTTCCTCGCTATCTGCTCTGCCATAATCTTCCTTCGCCTCTTCCTCGGTATCTGCTCTGCCATCTTCCTCTTCTCCTCTTCCTCGGTATCTGCTCTGCCATCTTCCTCCTCTTCTCTTCCTTGGTATCTGCTCTGCCATCTTCCTCCTCTTCTCTTCCTCTGTATCTGCTCTGCCTTCTTCCTCCTCTTCCTCGGTATCTGCTCTGCCTTCTTCCTCCTCTTCCTCTGTATCTGCTCTGCCATCTTCCTCCTCTCCTCTTCCTCTGTATCTGCTCTGCCATCTTCCTCCTCTTCCTCGGTATCTGCTCTGCCATATTCCTCCTTCGCCTCTTCCTCTGTATCTGCTCTGCATCTTCCTCTTTCGCCTCCTCTCCTCCTCCTCGCTATCTGCTCTGCCATCTTCCTCCTCTTCTCTTCCTCGGTATCTGCTCTGCCATCTTCCTCCTCTCCTCCTTCCTCGTTATCTGCTCTGCCATCTTCCTCCTCTCCTCCTTCCTCGGTATCTGCTCTGCCATCTTCCTCCTCTCCTCCTTCCTCGGTATCTGCTCTGCCATCTTCCTCCTCTCCTCCTTCCTCGGTATCTGCTCTGCCATCTTCCTCCTCTCCTCCTTCCTCGGTATCTGCTCTGCCATCTTCCTCCTCTCCTCCTTCCTCGGTATCTGCTCTGCCATCTTCCTCCTCTCCTTCTTCCTCTGTATCTGCTCTGCCATCTTCCTCCTCTCCTTCTTCCTCTGTATCTGCTCTGCCATCTTCCTCCTCTCCTTCTTCCTCTGTATCTGCTCTGCCATCTTCCTCCTCTCCTTCTTCCTCTGTATCTGCTCTGCCATCTTCCTCCTCTCCTTGTTCCTCTGTATCTGCTCTGCCATATTCCTCCTCTCCTTCTTCCTCTGTATCTGCTCTGCCATATTCCTCCTCTCCTTCTTCCTCGGTATCTGCTCTGCCATCTTCCTCCTCTCCTTCTTCCTCGGTATCTGCTCTGCCATCTTCCTCCTCTCCTTCTTCCTCGGTATCTGCTCTGCCATCTTCCTCCTCTCCTTCTTCCTCGGTATCTGCTCTGCCATCTTCCTCCTCTCCTTCTTCCTCGGTATCTGCTCTGCCATCTTCCTCCTCTCCTCCTTCCTCGGTATCTGCTCTGCCATCTTCCTCTTTCGCCTCCTCTCCTCCTTCCTCTGTATCTGCTCTGCCATCTTCCTCCTCTTTCTCGGTATCTGCTCTGCATCTTTTTCTTTTGCCTCCTCTCCTCCTCCTTGCTATCTGCTCTGCCATCTTCCTCTTTTCCTCTTCCTCGGTATCTGCTCTGCCATCTTCCTCCTCTCCTCTTCCTCGGTATCTGCTCTGCCATATTCCTCCTTCGCCTCTTCCTCGGTATCTGCTCTGCATCTTCCTCTTTCGCCTCCTCTCCTCCTCGCTATCTGCTCTGTCATCTTCCTCCTCTCCTCTTCCTTGGTATCTGCTCTGCCATCTTCCTCCTCTCCTCCTTCCTCGGTATCTTCTCTGCCATCTTCCTCCTCTCCTCCTTCCTCGGTATCTGCTCTGCCATCTTCCTCCTCTCCTCCTTCCTCTGTATCTGCTCTGCCATCTTCCTCCTCTCCTCCTTCCTCTGTATCTGCCATCTTCCTCCTCTCCTTCTTCCTCTGCATCTGCTCTGCCATCTTCCTCCTCTCCTTCTTCCTCTGTATCTGCTCTGCCATCTTCCTCCTCTCCTTCTTCCTCTGTATCTGCACTGCCATCTTCCTCCTCTCCTTCTTCCTCTGTATCTGCACTGCCATCTTCCTCCTCTCCTTCTTCCTCTGTATCTGCTCTGCCATCTTCCTCCTCTCCTTCTTCCTCTGTATCTGCTCTGCCATCTTCCTCCTCTCCTTCTTCCTCTGTATCTGCTCTGCCATCTTCCTCCTTTGCCTCTTCCTTGGTATCTGCTCTGCCATCTTCCTCCCTCGTCTCCTCTCTTCTTCCTCGGTATCTGCTCTGCCATCTTCTGACATTGTCCCAGTTATTTCCAATTTTATCATCATTTTTTTTTTTTTTTCAACACATTCTTTCATATCTTCTTCTCTGATACTAAATACAATTGTAAGGCTTTACTATTACCAAACTTTTAGTATATAATTTATATAGCCTAATTAATAATTCTATTAGAGCACCTAACCTGATTTACATCTCAAGGTTTAGGAAGCAGTCTCCAAGGACAACGGCAAGAAACCCTACAATGCTAACGCCCTTTCTCGCCCACATCAACCCCAACATCAGTGGATTTAAAGTGTAGGACATTTTGATAATCCCAACTGCCTATTGTACTTGTGTCGAGAAGAGTAAAGAGTCACCCAGGGGAGTTAGAAGTAAATGTATATAGTGTAGAATCTCACTGTACGGCCATTCTGCACATCAGCACTATGGAGTCCTGTACTATCCCTAGCTGGGGCTTGGGTACACTTGACTGAAGAGTAGAAATCCGACAGCGACAAGACCTACAAATAAAATCCGAATTTATCCAAAACCGATTGCAAAATAAAGAGACTTACCCGAAACCCCACGCTGCAGATCTCCAATGGAACCAGCATGTTGACAGGAAGTTATTCCGAATGGACAGGTCTTCGGCACTACAGCTTCATGTCATCGCGACCTCTGTCAATGTTAATTTAAAGTGGCAATGTCGGGTTAAGTGTTTAAACACTTGACCAGAGGGGTCCCGATATTGTCGCTTTAAATTAACATTGACAGGGGTCGTGATGACATGAAGCTGTAGTGCCGAAGACCTGTCCATTCGGAATAACTTCCTGTCAACATGCTGGTTCCATTGGAGATCTGCAGCGTGGGGTTTCAGGTAAGTCTCTTTATTCAAAACCTATTGCAAAATAAATTCTGATTTTATTTGTGGGACTTGTCGCTGTCTGATTTGTTGTAATCGTTTTAGCGATTACCACCGCTAGCAGGGACCACCAGGGGGCTAGTTGTTATCTGCATTCACCGATATACCCTCATTGTTTGTTTGTAGCAGCTGTTCAGAGCTTGTTTAATGAATTAAACGTCTTTATTTGTGTCTTAAGTTCTGGGCTATCTCTCAGCAGATCACAACGATGGCTCCTCCAGTAAGAAGCAGATGGTTTTCGGTATTGTCACCGCTATTGATCTACTGAATTTCGTGACCAGAGAGCGAGAGCGCCGTGTGAGTGAGTCTAGTGACAGGGACACCAGCGAGCGAGTGAGACATTTCAGTGCTTCCTGAACAGAAGCTTTTAGTGAACATAGCGCTGGCTGCATCTTTTACCGTCTCTTCTGTCATTGCTTTATCTAGTGGGTTGGTGAGGGGATCTCATGCTTGTAGGTCAGTTGTACCTGTTACATAATTATGGCTTCTGATTTTCTAGCACATATTTAATAAAATATGAAGGTATATTCATCTTTTTTCCACATCCCTGGTGGGGGCTTGCTGAAGTTGGGAGTGGTGGTACAGACCTCCCAGCATCGGAAAGTTACTTCATGTCCCCATTATTTCAGAGCTATCTATGTATCATGGTAGTGCTGTACTTGGGGTCCCACATGTGGGGCTCAGAGGTGACCCAACAGTCCTGCTCTTTCCATTATCGCTTTGTACAATGTCTATCACAATCTACACACAATCTGGTGATAATGTGCAATTGTACATCGTATTATGTTCATTAAGGGCCTAATGCTGCTTGCAAGTAAGTTGCATGTGTAAAAAGATCACGGATCTTGTAAATAATTCTGACCGTATTCAAATCCAAGTGGATCTCAAGATACTCCCAGATTCAATTCAATGTAAGTACGCTCTGCCTAATTACCACTTGCTGTCTGTAGACATACAGAACAGACTCAGTATTCCCATCTGCTTGTTGCCTCAGTTAATAATTCAGAATGCAAAAATAAACATCTCTTATTGGGTAGAAATTGAGTGTTAGATGGGAAAATATAAATGTAATTTGCCCATTAATGTGGTGTGACCAGGAGCAATTTTATCAAAACTTGTCAGCACAATCAATGTACTGAATCTGGAATTATGCAATAAAGCCTGGTCATTATTCAGAATACCTGCTCATCTGAGATCTATTTGCATATATCCAATGTAATTAGATTACTCGCATCATGAAATAGTGGAAAATAAGAGGTCATAGGTAGAAGTGAGCTAGAAAACATCAATCTGTTACGCGGCTGCAGATAACCGCTGTGTGAGGTTCGTAGAAAAGTGTAGACAGCGCCGTTCAAGAGTTAAGTTTTGAAAATCATGTACAAAGATCTGTAGATACATTATTTATTTAAATTGCAACATGCGTAAATCACCATAAAATTGCTGCCACAAGTGAGCTCAAAGTGGATATTAATAATATTCATAAAAACAATATATGTGAAAACAACCTAGTACACTATTAATACCATATATATGATCAAAATGAATCCATATGCTCATAAAGTTTCCTAGACAAGTGATTATTATTGTGTAGTAAATGACCACTATATATAAGTTCAGATGGAGACCAACTTCAATGAGCAAACAAAAGAACTGTCCATTGAACCTACTTGGTTAAATACTACATTCAAATGTTACCATTTGCCAACATAAAAGATATAGTTCCAATAGATGTTACTCACAGACCGCCGGATGGACGTGGCTCTTCTTTATCTTTGTGTGCTGGGAGCATCCATATAATCCATTAAACGGTTATTTCACTAATCAAAATCTGTGATTGATGAATGAAGGTGCATTGTGACTTGTACTGATGCAGTCAGACGGAATAGGACATGAAGCTGCTCTCTGAATGAAGCGGATTGTTATGTAAGATGCAATGATCTGGCCCCTACATCAGCTCAGGTCGTGGAACCAGCGCTGCACCTTGCAGAGGACTGTCTTCAACCTGACCCGATCTGGCTGATTCTTGCAGTAGATGTCACACTACTAGTCTGAGTATAATGGTATTATACTTGCACCACAAACCCAGAAAATTATGAAATTGTGATCTTGTATCCAAACACAAATAATCAGGCATGTACATTGTTATCAGACGTGTTTCATTGCAGACTCAATTTCCTCAGAGACCAATGTTACATGTTCTTATTGAGTAGTGTGTGCACTAATGCCTAACTGCACACCTGTGTAATGACAAATGAAAGTGTTAAACGTTTAACCACGAATCTTAGAAATAAAATTACAATATCACCTTTCAGGAAGATACATTGTACAATAATTCATAATTTAATAATGATCACTATCAAAGTGCAAGTAATTATTACAATCTACTGACTGCTATGTAGAAGTGACAATAGTTGATCACAACTTAAAATGTACCCATTTGGTCAGCCGTGGGTTCATTATTATTGAAGTGTTTAACAAAATCATGTGCTTGTGCTTCACCCCTTTTCCAAATGATAAATAAATCGTCTATATAATGGCCATAGCGGATGAGGTGCGCCCTGAACTCGCCTCCTTCAAGATCCCCTACGTATCAGTTGGCGTAGCGCTTCCCTATCACCTGTAAGTAGTGGTGGTGATCAAATACGTGATTGTGGGACAAAATAAACAATGGAATCAATGATGAACCTCTGGTGTCTCTCAAGAGATCTCCACATTCTTAGATAATATTCCAGTAATCACCTTTCTTCTTCCGTCATGGGGAATATTGGTATAAAGAGATTCAACATCTAAAGTAAGAAAAGTGTAAGTATCCTCCAATACTATGGATTTAATCAAATTGAACCAATGTGTAGTACCAAGGATATAGGATCTCGGAGACCACCAGCAGCTGCATGAAAGAATCCACCTTACATGATAAATTTGATGTGAGTGATCCCAAACTAGAAATAATAGGACTCTCAGGTGGTGGATTGAAGTGTTTGTTAATTTTGGGCAAATGACAATAAATCTGAGTGATTTTGTGAGTGATAAATAAAAACTTCATCTTTCGAGATAACACCATTGGCCATGGCTCCATCCAAAAACTGTTTATATTCAGCCCTATAAACATCTGTGGGATTATTGGTTATTTTTTTATAGAATGGTTCATTGTTAACTTGTCTATATGCTGCTTCTTTATAATCAGACAAATCCTGTACTACTCCCCCTCCTATGTCAGCACTCTTAATGATGATAGATGGACCAGTTTGAAGTTTATTCAAAGTTTAAGTTCTTCTACATGGGTAAGATTGGAATGTTTATTTCTCATAAAGGAACATAATTCCTTAAACTTAAATAATTCCATAGTAGTTTTAATAAAACACTTTTCATAGATGTGGGGAAAAAAAATCAAGGTCTAGATTTACTAAGCTGCGGGTTTGAAAAAGTGGGGATGTTGCCTATAGCAACCAATCAGATTCTAGCTTTCATTTATTTAGTACCTTCTACAAAATGACAGCTAGAATCTGATTGGTTGCTATAGGCAACATCCCCACTTTTTCAAACACGCAGCTTAGTAAATCTAGCCTCAAATGTAAGTTTAAATTAGCTTTTTCTTAAAGTACTGTTAATATCAAAAGTGGACAAGAATTCCAACTCACCCATGTTATTCTTCTCCCGAAGTTCCTCAAGGATCTCTAAAGCTTGATTCTCTTCCTTATTTGTGAATTAGTATGTTTTATTTCTTTTGAGAGATTTATTGGGAACATATTTCTTTCTTTCCCTCACTCATCCTGCAACACACACCTCTGTCCACATTGCACCTTCATTACTTCACTCACCTCTAGTGAACACTCATGAACTGTTTTCCTATTTAAATTCAATAATTTTAACAGCCTCACCCTGCCGCCAGAAACTAAAAGGACACACATCTTACAATCATCTTTCCTACCTTTCTTCCTCCCTGCTTCTATTAGCTGGTGATATATCACCTAATCCAGGTCCCCCTCAATTCTCCCACATGCATATATCTGAACACTACAGAAATCCAGCAAACCTTAAACGCATCTCCTCTCTCCCTTCTCTTCCAAGGTCCTTTAAATGTACTTTTGGAATGCACGTTCTGTCTGTAACAAACTTACCTCCATTCATGATCTCTTCCTCTCAAACAACCTCAACCTTCTAGCAATAACAGAAACATGGCTCACGCAATCAGACACTGCCTCACCTGCAGCCCTCTCACATGCTGGTCTCCATCTCACCCACACCCCCAGACCGGGAGGCAGACAAGGAGGTGGGGTTGGACTACTTCTCTCCCCACAGTGCACATTCACAGTTCTACCAAGTGTCCCATCACTCATCTTTTGAAGTACATGCTGTTAGGATTTTTAACCCATTCTCTATGCGTGTTGCTGTCATCTATCGCCCCCCTGGTCCACACCAACAATTTCTTGAACACTTCTCTGCATGGCTCCCTCACTTCTTATCTACTGATATCCCCACCATCATCATGGGTGATTTCAACATCCCTATTTCTAATCCACGTTCCAATGCTGCTTTCAACCTACTCTCTCTAACATCCTCACTTGACCTCTCCCAGTGGATTGAATCGCTACTCATCAGGATGGCCACTGTCTTGATCTTGTTTTCTCTAGACTATGCCCAGTTTCTAATTTCCTTAACACTCCTTTCCCCCTCTCAGATCATCACCTTATTAGCTACTCGCTCACCCCCAGTTCTTTACTCTCCCTAGTGTCAAACTCTTCCAAGCCTCCTCACAACCGCAGGAATTTCAACTCTCTTGATTTTCAACAGTTTTCCACCTCCAACACCTTCTCTCCCCAATTTCTACATTCTCCTCCCCTGATCAGGCAGTACCCCACTTTCATCAAACCCTAGCAACTGCCCTGGATCAAGTGGCTCCAGCGACACTACATACTTGGCATAGAATTCGTTGCCAACCGTGGCACACTACAGTAACACGAACTCTACAAAAACTTTCTCGTAAAGCAGAACGTCACTGGCGTAAATCTTGTGCCTCTAATAATTTCATCACATATACTGATATCTACCACTCCTATAGAAATGCTCTGGACACTGCTAAACAAGCATACTTCCAATCTCTCATCTATGCTCAGGCTTCTAACCCCAAACGCCTCTTTAACACATTTAACTCTCTTCTGAATCCTCCTGCCCCAAATCCTCCAACTAACATAAGTGCTCAGGATCTTGCTTCCTATTTCAAGTACAAAATTGATAAGAACAGGCTTGAAATGGTATCATCTCCCTTTTACAAGCAATCGGCTCAATTCCTTTGTAGCACCCTCTGACACGCTCTCTTCATTTGATCCCACAAATGAAGAGGAAGTTTCTACTCTCTTCTCATATTCCTACTCTACCTCCTGTCCTCTTGATCCCATTCCCTCACAAATTGGTATGTCCCTGTCTCCTGTGCTCATTCCCCCTCTAACTAAAATCTGTAATCTATCTCTTTCTACTGGTATTTTTCCATCACTATTGAAGCATGCAGTGATTACTCCCATTTAAAAAAAAAACAGAATTCTGACCCTAACTCTCTCATCTTCCAGCTCCCATGCCCCTCCAAGCTTCTCGAGAGAATTGCCTACACTCGCCTCACACACTTTCTTACAGCAAACAACCTGTTGGATCCTCTTCAGTCAGGTTTTCACTCTCCACAGAGACTGCACTGACCAAGGTTGTCAATGATTTGATCACAGCAAGAAATAATAACCATTACTCTCTTCTAATTCTCCTGGATCTCTCTGCTGCATTTGACACTGTTGACCACTCTCTCCTCATACAAACGCTACAATCCCTAGGTCTTGAAGGCACTGTCCTATCCTGGTTCTCATCCTACCTATCTAATCGCTCGTTCAGTGTTAATTTCTCTGGGGCCACCTCTGCTCCGCTTCCTTTATCAGTTGGAGTACCAAAAGGCTCAGTCCTAGGTCCTCTGCTATTCTCCATCTACACCACTTTTCTTGGAAAACTAATAAGCTCCTTTGGATTTCAGTATCATCTCTATGCGGATGATACACAAATTTATCTATCCTCTTCTGATCTTTCACCATATGTGTTGTCTCACGTTACTGACTGTCTTTCTGCGATTTCATGTTGGATGTCTTCCCGCCAACTCAAACTTTCAAAAACTGAATTAATAATATTCCCACCCAAAAACAAGCTTCCTGCCTGACATTTCTATTGATAACATGACCATAAATCCCACCCCGCAAGCTCGTTGCCTAGGTGAAATCCTTGATTCACAACTGACGTTTATTCCCCACATCAACTCTATATCTAAATCATGTTACATACACCTAAAGAACATTTCCAGAATACGCACATATCTGACACAAGACACAGCAAAAACATTAATTCATGCACTCATCATCTCCCGCATCGACTATTGCAATTATCTCCTTACTGGTCTTCCCAAAGTCAGACTTGAACCCCTACAATCTATTTTGCACGCAGCGGCTAGATTGATTTTCCTTACTAACCGTTTTTCCTCTGCTGAGCCACTCTGTCAGTCTCTAGATTGGCTGCCTGTATTTCAACTAATCCAATATAAAATTCTTCTACTAACATACAAGACCATCAACAAATTGCACCAACATACATCTCCTCACTGGTCTCGAAATACCTCCCTACTTGACACCTCCGTTCTGCACAAGATCTACGTCTCTCTTCCACTCCCATCACATCCTCCCATTCTCGGTTACAGGATTTTTTCCGGGCTGCATCCACTTTGTGGAATTCCCTCCCACACACAATAAGACTTTTCTCTAGTCTTCAAACCTTCAAGCGATCACTGAAAACCCACCTCTTCAGACAAGCTTATGATATTCCTCAGCCACCATCTTAATCTCCCCAGATTACCCTATTACCATCCTTTACACGGCTAACGCAAGACAACAACCCTCTGACCAACATACACACACAGCCCACTCAATACTTTTACCTTTGCGTTCTAGCTGGTCCATTGTGCAATATGATGTAGCACACGCCCTTGTGTTTCTAACTCCCATTGTCCTATAGACTGTAAGCTTGCGAGCAGGGTTCTCTTACCTCTCTGTCTGTATGTATTACCCAGTATTGTCTTATCAATGTTTGTTCCCAATTGTAAAGCGCTATGGAATTTGCTGGCGCTATATAAATAAATGTTGATGATGATACATAATAGTCTAACATCTGATTAGTTCTGTAAATAATTCAAATAACTTTGGTTTCAAAGTGGGAGCAAAATTTAATCCTCTACTTAATAACTTTATTTCTGCATCTGTAAGTTTTTTTTTAAGACAAATTGAACACAAATGTTTTATTCTATTATCCATCTCCTTGTGTCTGAACTTTATTCCTCTAATGTGTTTCTTGCTCTCTTTTGAGGGTCTGGCGATAGAAATTGAAATCTGTTTCGGTGTGTAAATCCTCCTCCATTCTGTGTCCATCCTGTCTGTAAAAAAATGGAAAGAGGCAATGGATTGTCCTGTTGACCTCATTAAGGAGAGTAAGGCAAAAAAAAGAGTAAGTTTGCTCCTGGACAAACCATGTTACAATGCAAGGAGTGAAAATTAGTTATTATTTTTCACATAAGGAAAATACTGGCTGTTTTTTCATGTAAAACACATACTTGACAGCTTTAGTTTTACACTGAAATTTAAAGTTGATCTAGGACATGCCCTACCCAAACTATATTTGTTTCCAACTTTTAAAATTGACCTCTCCCTCCAATGCAACATGGTTTTGCCGAGGTGCAAAGTTACTCTTTTTTTTGTTGCTTTGCTCTCCTTAATGACTCGGAGTGTCTAAATCTATAATGTCTTCAATTGTATTTCTAATCGTATTAAATGTATTTAGACATATACTTTGATATCTGTTCTAATGGAAAATAGGATTCCTAGTGAGACACACAAATCTTATCTCTAGTTCTTCATGAATGGAATATTTCTTGGTATTTAAACCCATATTGAGTCTCTTTGGTTTTCATCTTAAAATCTTGCTGAGAGCGAGATTGGGAAGGGGAAGCACTTCTGTTATCCTTACTCATATCAGTCACCACGGGGGGAAATAACCCTTCATTGGCCCACACGTTTTACAGGAGAAGTGGACACTAGTTTTAGACAGAGGGGTAACGGTGTCTGTTCTATCTACAAAACATGTACACAGGTCATTTGTATGAGGCGTATGATACGAAGCATCCGACTTTTAGAAAGTACAGGTTTATTTATGGAGGAAAAATAATAAACTTAACTGGTCTTAAAAGGATCTAATCTTCCTGTCTGCCACCATAGTGGTGTGTCACAGAGAAACCAGCAACTGATTCTTATCCTCATTTACATGACAATTACCGGACATTAAATAGGACAAATCATAAATTTTTTCATTAAATGAATTGTGTGGTCTATTTACCAGCACATCTAAATGTCTTGTGTTTTACATTATTACTGTGACAATAAAACACATATAACAATTATAAGATATAAATATAAAATTCTCTAAGTCGGGTACCATCATCAACATCAGCTATTTATTTAGTGGCAATAATTCCGCAGCACTGTACAGAGAACTCACATCACCATTTAGTTTCTCACTAATTGATCTCTTACCAGTACGTGTCATTGTCATCATGGGAGTGGGGAGAACATGTAACTGTGTGTGTGTGTGTGTGTGTACTTGCATTCATATGCATGTGGGGACGTTGACCTGTTTACACACCAACACCGTGGGGACCTGAGTCTTAGTGGGGACAAAAATTGAGTTGCCCACAAAGCTTCCCCAGGCTAATCAATGCTGGAGACCTTGCTGATATGCTCAGCATAAAAATCTGGTATGTCCACACGAGTCACATTTGTCAGAACAAAAGTGCATGTGTGTCCAATGTGGAGGGGAGAGTGTGTGTGCGCATCCCACCACTAGAGGCCAAATATATAGCAGGAGCTGGACTAGGAAATGTCTGCAACATGCCGGCGCTTTATACACCAAGCGGGTAAAGACACAGTCGAATCCGTCTGCTGCTGAAAGTAAAGCAGGGACAGTGAAGTATGACAGGGCCCACAGGTAGCTCCGCTACAGCCCAGAGAGCAGTGAAGATAAGTATGCCCCTAACACTTCGTCGGAGAGCAGTTCAGATACCAGCGGTGATGCCCCGTTGCCCACCAGCGCAGCAGAGCGCAGGTACCCAAAGAGGAGTTCTATGTACGACCATTCTAGACCTACTGCTAGCCAGAGGGTCGGATAGACGTCGCGTGTCTGTCCAAATGCTATCGAGAAACAGTGATGGCTCCAAGGCATATAACAAAAAGCAGTACTGCTTGTCCTGTGAGAAGCCCCTGTTAAAAACTGCCCGGCACATGGAGCATGTTCACCGCAATCAGACTGAAGTAGCCTGGGCCCTGAAATTCCCCAAGCACTCGAAAGAAAGGTGCATGCAAATGGCACATCTTCACAATAGGGGCAACTTTGCACGCAATGCTGAGGCAATGAGGGCAGACCATGGCGTTCTGGTCCTGTGCAAACTTCCAGACAAAGAGATTGATGATGAAGGCTTCATGCACTGTGTAGCCTGCCAGGGCTTGTTTGCAATGAAATACCTGTAGCGACACATGAAGAGATGTAAGCTAAACCGAAGGGGCAAAAAGCTCACACCTGGCAAAAACAGAGTCCAGTCACTGTGTGCCTTTGCTCAGCCTGTTCCACCCGACATTATTATTATTAATTTTTATTTATAGGGCGCCACAAAGTATCCGTAGCGCTGTACAAGGACAAACAATGGCACAGTACAAGGTGAAACAGCACAGTACAAGTAACAGTAAGCACTATAACTCTGGGGGCTCAGGCACAGCATGAAAGAGAGGGAGGGAGGGGAAAAGTGAATATAGGCAGGTAACTATGGCCCAAGAGGGTGGGCACGGATGACAGGTTGAGAGTCACTGAGGGGAGCGGAGAGAAGCGAGAGGAGACAGAGGGCAGAGGGACTGAGAGGAGGTGAGCTGAGTAGCTGGAGAGCGCAGTTAAAAGTGATGGAAACAGAAGGTAGGAGAGCCCTGCTCAAAGGAGCGAACAATCTAAAGGGAGGGGAAGACAGACAGACACATGGATGAGACGGAGAGACGGGAGAAACGGAGACGGAGTCGAGGAAGGGGGAGAAGGGAAGAAGGGATGAGAGAGGTAGCCGACCAGTGGGAGTTTAGGCATGAGACTGGAAGGCTTAAAGGAAAAGGTGGGTTTTTAATGTTCGTTTGAAAGAGGACAGATTAGGGGAAGTTCTGATGGAGCGGGGGAGCTTGTTCCAATGGAGGGGAGCGGCGCGGGAGAAGTCTTGGATACGTGCGTGAGAGGAGGTAATCAGAGGGGAAGAGAGGCGACGATCGCAGTGAGCGGGAGGGAGTGTGAATAGAGATAAGGTTAGAGATGTAGGGAGCAGTGGAGTTGGCGAGGGCCTTGTAAGTCAGAGTTAGGAGCTTGAAAAGGATTCTGTAGGGGAAGGGGAGCCAGTGAAGGGCTTGGTAGAGTGGTGATACAGAGGTGGAACGGCGAGAGAGGAAAATAAGCCTAGCAGCGGCGTTAAGTACAGATCTAAGGGGAGCGAGATGAGAGAGGGGAGGCTGATAAGGAGAAGGTTGCAGTAGTCCAAGCGGGAGATAATCAGAGAGTGGACGAGAGATTTGGTGGCATCCTGGGAGAGGAAGGGCCGAATGCGGGCAATGTTGCGAAGCTGAAAACGGCAGGATTTGGCGAGAGAGTGAATGTGAGGGGCAAAAGAGAGAGAGGAGTCGAGGATGACACCTAGGCAGCGGAGTTGGAGAACAGGGGATATAGATGAGTTGTCAACAGTGATGGAGAGGTCAGAGGGGAAGGAGGTACGAGAGGGAGGAAAGACAATGAGTTCAGTTTTAGCAAGATTGAGTTTAAGAAATCTAGAGGACATCCAGGAGGAGATGGCAGAGAGGCATGCGGATACCCTGGAAAGAAGGGAGGGAGAGAGATCAGGAGAGGAAAGGTAGAGTTGATTGTCATCAGCATAAAGGTGGTACTTGAGGCCGAAGGAGCTGATGAGTGCACCCAGAGAAGAGGTGTATAGTGAAAATAGTAAGGGTCCAAGAACAGAGCCCTGAGGGACCCCGTCTGGAAGGGAGGAAGAAGGGGAGAGAGAATCAGAGGTGGAAACAGAGAAGGAACGGTCGGCAAGGTAAGAGGTGAACCAGGAGAGGACGGTACCGGAGAGGCCAATGGACTGAAGGGTGTGAAGCAGGAGGGGGTGGTCAACAGTGTCAAAGGCCGCTGAGAGGTCGAGGAGAATCAGGAGGGAGTAGTGGCCCATGGCATGGCTTTAGTCGAGAGGAGATTGTTCGTAACTTGAGCCAGGGCAGTTTCAGTGGAATGGAGGGGGCAGAAGCCTGATTGGAGAGGGTCAAGGAGGGAGTGTTCAGAGAGGTAGGTGGAGAGACGGTTGCAGACAAGTCTCTCGAGTATTTTGGAGGCAAATGGGAGAAGGGAAATGGGGCGGTAATTAGAGAGTGAGGTGGGGTCAAGATTGGGTTTCTTGAGAATGGGTGAGACGAGAGCATGTTTAAAGGCGGAGGGGAAGATGCCGGTGGAGAGGGACAGATTAAAGAGGTGAGCGAGGTGGGAGCAGGTGGAGGCGGAAAGGGAGCGAAAAAGGTGAGAAGGGATGGGGTCCTGGGGGCAGGTAGAAGGGGGGGAAGAAGAAATGAGAGTGGACTTCCTCACCCGAGGTGGGGCGGAAGGAGAGAAGGAGTTGGTAGCTGGGGGGAGAGGGGAGGGGGGAGGAAGGAGGAAGGGCGAGAGGGGGGGTGGCGGAAGAGTGGGTGGAAGAGGAGATTTCAAGTCTGATGGCCGCGATTTTAGAGGAGAAAAAGGAGGTGAAGTCAGTGGCAGATAAGGAGGAAGGGAGGGGGGGAGGTGGGGGAGACAGGAGAGTGTTAAAGGTAGCGACCGGACATCAGTGGTGGCTTTCGGAAGCTCTTGAGTGACATGACCCAGGAAGAAGTCTTACTAGTGTTACGGCAACCAGTGCGTCATAAACTTGTAGAACTTAAGCAGAAGAGGACTTCACCTATAGCAGCCGCCTTTCCTGTAAAGACTCACAGGTACTCGGATGCCCCCAGGACTTACACTCAGTGTAGTACAAGTTTATGTTCACACGGCAGCACACAGGTACAGGAGGTAATACACGGAGTAGGGACAGGCCAGAGATCTGCAGACTGGATTGAGCACAGGTGGAGACCTCAGGTACCAGCTGGGTCAGGGCCACAGGCAAAGGTTCAGAGTCCGGGTACAGGCAGAAGATCAAGGTCACAGGCAAAGATTCAGAGTCCAGGAAAAGACAGAAGTCATACACGGGAAAGCAATTTAAGGTTAAACACCAACACAGCACAGAAGTAGGCAGCACTACTGAAAGACAACGCTTTAACTGGCAGTGAGGCTCTTTCCTCACTGCCTTAAATAGTACCGAGAGCCAATCAGGGCAAAGCCATGCAAGTGCTCCCAGAGCTTGCTTAATTAATTACTGGCACTACGGGACAATGAAAAGAGCAGAGTACCCAGCTGCATATTAATCTAATCAGCCATCATTGGCTGAGCCTAAACAGCCCTGCGCGCGATCCCAGCTTTTTGACAGCTGGCTGGGCGCAGCGGCAGGGAGACTGAAGCGTCCCGGTTGTTGCCTAGGCAACCGGAACGAGGGAGCCGGAAGTGCTGCACCGGTTGTCATGGAGACGGCCGGGATGCCACCAACAGAGGACAGAGAGTCGCGGTAGTGCCCGTAGCCACTGACTAGCAGTCAACAATGACCAATGCATCCCTTAGGATGTAAGCTCGTATGAGCAGGGCCCCTCTTCCCTCGTGTCTTCATACCTGTTCTTCTGCTGTCCTTACTCCATATGTCTGTCCCGGAGTTACTGAAGCATTGGTACTTTGTGTTTATCGTTCTGTACTGTTTAACCCTGTATGGTCTACTGTTTGTACTATGTACAGCGCTGCGAAAACCTTGTGGCGCCCAACAAATAAATGATAATAATAATAATAATAATAAAATGCATCATGCAGATGGGACAGCATCTGTTCAACCGGGTTGGATCAGATGTTAGCAGGCACAAGTACATCCGTCAGAAGCTTAGAGAAATGGGCAGGCTACTGCTACGCGCCAGAAGAGCTACCCCTTTGGAGAGGATTGAAGACTTTACCGCCCCATTCAACTTTCTGCATGTAGTAGACGCTGTAAAGCGGATAGCTGGCTGTGACAGGTACATTTACGATGCCCTCGTTGGCACTCAAGGTCGGGCATGGCCTGCAAAACATAGTGAGCATTGCGGAGTGCCGAGCCATGATGGAGGGCTGCACTGCTGCAGGTGAAAACACACAACATTTCAAGAAGCTATATGAGGCGAGATGGAACGAGCTGATCTCATCGGCTGCCTTGAAAACTCTTAAAGAGTCCAAGTGGAACATGCCTCAGCTCTTCCGAGGTTGAGTAGAAGCTCTGTCAGCACTTCGCTCACATTGACATCCCAGGAAAACTCTGACACCAGCCATCATCAACATCCAACATTTATTTATATAGCGCCAGCAAATTCCGTAGCGCTTTACAATTGGGAACAAACATTGATAAGACAAAACTGGGTAATACATACAGAGAGGTAAGAGAACCCTGCTCGAAAGCTTACAATCTATGGGCCATGCAAGCTGCAATGCAACTTCTCGCAGAAAAGTGTGACAAATGTGGAGTGGTTAGCCAAAATGTCTACATGTTCGACAAACCAGCTGCCTTGTCACACTTCAGAGGCTCCGATTGCATACAACTGTTTGCCCGAGAGTGTGGGGCCAAGCACCCCCACACGCTGTCTTCCACGAAGCTTCGAAAGCACGTTGCCACTCTCTCGAAGGTCCTCAACCTAAACGACACAGAACTGGATCAGTTGGCAGACTTCCTTGGGCACGACATCAGGGTGCACTGACAGTATTACCTCCTTCTAGAAGGTACCCTCCAACTCGCCAAGATCAGCAAACTGTTAATGGCTTTTTGAGAGTGGCAGACTGGCCGAATTCAAAGGCAAGAATTTGAACAAGATGCACATTGATCCGGATGGTAAGTGGAAAATCTGGTATCTGATTTATGCTTTTGACTTTTACCTCAGTCATTTACATATCTGTTTCTTTTCAGAACCGGTCCAGCTACAGAGCGACATGTTGGATGATGAGCAATCCCCCATGATGGAGGGACAAGTGGCCAAACCTTTAGTCAACACTTCCACGTCAGAATAGAGGCGGTGTATGAACCTTGCAACACGGGACCAGTGTCCAGCCATGGCTTCCACAGGTAGGTGTAGCACACAGTTTTGCTAGGCAGAAGAACTTTACCTTCTCTGGATTTTGCGGAGCCATAATGGACCACCCTACTTCCTTTCAGGTTGCAAAGAAGTGTGGAGAAAATCCTGGGACAGAGCGGAGGTCCAGGCTGTGGAGAAACACCTGATAAGGTTTATACAGACATGCCGGGTGCCCGGAAAGTGAGACTGTGTTGCCTCATGGCTGAACCATCCTTACTGAGAGATCAAAACTGGTCGGGGCGGAATCTACATAAAGAACCATATAACAGCTCTAAAGAGGGAACAAACTTATTGAAATGATACAGAGTGTTAGACCAGGGCTGGAGCCTCCATGGCTAGGTGTAGGTGGAAGCCGCATGCGGATGTCCTCAGACGGGCAGGATACACAAAACTTTCCCATTGTTATTATGCAGCAATGTGGATGTTATCAGTCAAAATAAATGACACTTTCCCCATCTTACAGCAGTTTATGCAAAGTCAAAGTGTAAATCTCATGTGGTGACAAACCGCCCCTACACCTACCCCTGATTGTTCTATCCACAGGGGGAAAGGGGGGTCCCTGTACCAAACATGGGTCCTCACGATGCAATAAAAACGTGTAGATATATAATGTGTATTTGGGATAGGGCTATTTATAATGTATACAGGATGGAAATGAGCTGTTGGTATATAATATACAAAGAGAGGAGCTGGCTATATATATATATATATATTATAAAGGATATATATAATCTCCATGTAACATATTGCAGATACAAGCGCACAGCACACATGGCGCATGCGCAGACCGCCTCGTTCGGCCGAGACACTAACACAAGAGATTTCCCGGCATTCTGTGGAATCAGGCGGCAGAGGCCATATGAATATTAATGAGATACCGCCCCTACGTTGTAACGTCACCCCGCCAGCTGGTGTGAAGCTAATGTGCGGCGTGGGACGTGATGACGTAGGCGCCCCTGCGGGTCCCGATTGCTGCAGCCGCTTGTCAGTGTGACGAAGATTGGCACCGGGTAAGCTGTCAGTCACAGCGCCCGCCCGCCGGCCCGCACCGCTCCCCGGGTCCCACCCGCTGCCCACCTATCTCCCAGCAGCCCCCACAAACAGCGGAGGTCACACCGACCCGTTCTGCGCGTCCCCGGGCTCCACGGTGCGATCTTGCGCGCCCCCGGCCCTCCTCCTCCCAGTGCGCGCACCTGAGCCGCCCTCCCCTCGCGTGGTCGCGCTATGTTCCCGCCCTCCTGCGGTTGACCAATAGGATGCGGCGCCTTCTGCTTTGATCCAATCGCAACTTGCCGCCAGTTGTTGCCGGGGCAGCTGGAGAATGTAGCCGGAGGGAGGGGCGGGACTATTGTCTGTAGCTCCATGGTGACCCCTGAGTGTGTCTCCGCCCCCTCCGGTGTGCACCTGGCTTATATTACCCCCTACTATGTGCACACTTCTAATAGTGCCCCCTGCTAATAATTCCCCCTACTGTGTGCACTCTGCTAATAGTGCCCCCTGCTAATAATACCCCCTACTGTGTGCACTCTGCTAATAGTGCCCCCTGCTAATAATACCCCCTACTGTGTGCAGTTGTTACTAATGCCCCCTGCTAATAATACCCCATACAGAGTGCCCCCTGCTATTAATACCCCCTACTGTGTGCACCCTGCTAATAATACCCCCTACTGTGTGCACTCTGCTAATAGTGCCCCCTGCTAATAAAACCCCCTACTGTGTGCACTCTGCTAATAGTGCCCCCTGCTAATAATACCCCCTACTGTGTGCACTCTGCTAATAGTGCCCCCTGCTAATAATACCCCCTACTGTGTGCAGTTGTTACTAATGCCCCCTGCTAATAATACCCCATACAGAGTGCCCCCTGCTATTAATACCCCCTACTGTGCGCACCCTGCTAATAATACCCCCTACTGTGTGCACTCTGCTAATAGTGCCCCCTGCTAATAATACCCCCTACTGTGTGCACTCTGCTAATAGTGCCCCCTGCTAATAATACCCCCTACTGTGTGCAGTTGTTACTAATGCCCCCTGCTAATAATACCCCATACAGAGTGCCCCCTGCTATTAATACCCCCTACTGTGTGCCCCCTGCTAATAATACCCCCTACTGTGTGCACTCTGCTAATAGTGCCCCTGCTAATAATACCTCCTACTGTGTGCAGTTGTTACTAATGCCCCCTACTAATAGTTCCCCATACAGAGTGCCCCCTACTAATAGTTCACCATACAGAGTGCCCCCTGCTATTAATACCCCTTGCTGTGTGTACCCTGCTAATAATACCCCCTACTGTGTGCACCCTGCTAATAGTGTTCCCCTATTGTGTGCACTCTGCTAATAGTGTCCCCCTATTGTGTGCATCCTGCTAATAATACCCCCTACTGTGTGTACCTTGTTAATTGTGCCCCCTACTGTGTGCTCCTACTAATCATAGCCCCCCTCCGCACACTGAGTGCACCCATCTAATAATACATTCCCCCTTGTGTTTCCTGCCATTATTACTGTGCACACCCGGTTATCATCCTGCCTTCATTCTGTTCTCGATGTATGCGGTAAATGCTCTCAGTGCTACATGCAACTGTCCCCCTGATCATGACGTCTGGTTTGGCTGTGGGCGGCACAGTGGTTAGCATTACATGTACAAATGTTTAGGGTGAAGCAGTGGTTTTATATATATATATATATATATATATATATATATATATATATATATATGACAGAGATCTATAATAGAGGATGAAGCAGTGGTTAGCTTTATATATACATATATTTAGGATGGTACAGCGGTTGGCATTATATATACATATATATAACGGGGGTCACATCGTCCCACGCTGTGAGTCCCTGGCCCTCCTCATGAGTGCTCCCCATCCGACCTCCACATCCCATCCACCCCCGGACTGGCCAATAGGATGCAGCTTGCCCCTCCCAGTGGTTGCTGGAGCAGCTGGAGAATGTAGCCTTAGGAAGTGGCGGGACTATTGTCTGAGTGTTCCTAATATGTAGGTACCGTATAAGTAAACAATAATAAATCCATCTTTTCAGTACATTCACTGAGGTATCTGTCTGTGTTGCTGGTTGTTGCAGTAAGAAGGTTTTCCCTGGCTATATCTCTCCTTGTGTTGTGTTGCATCTCGGAGATGGCTAATTACAATGTAAATGTATCTCCCCCACAGGATTCTGTCTGTGTTGGGCCCCTGTGAAATGAGGTCCTCACACATCTCAGTATGATGTCCGCGGATCCGATGGGGATGGAGAATTACTCAGAGGAGCAGCAGGTAATATAATAACTTCTCTGTACCTCCTAGTATTGTGTCCCACTCACAGGGGTCCTCGGAAACACGGACAGGGGGCGGCATTACTATTACTCTCAGCACAGGAGACAGCTTGCTGCATTAATGTGTAGAATATATTCTAGTACAATATTTTGTTTGCTAAGCCCATTCATTCTGTAAGGCTAGGTGCACACTGAAGAATTTTCTGAGCGGCATGTTATCTACAACGACTTTCTCTTCTCCGAAGATCTGATTGCTTGGACGATTAATGCGTACACACTAGTCACGTTTTAGACGATTAACGAAAGACCGTCCGACCGGGAAGTGACTTTTCACCGCCATATCGCCGTGAGCTAAGATTAGAAATTCGTACACACTTAAATGACTATGTAACAATATCCCTAACACAAAAACAAAAACGTGTGTTATATACAAAAATAGATGTAATTATGCAGGTAGACAAATGTAATACACATATTTAGCTTTTTTATTTATGTGTATTGAGTGTACAATAAAGTGACTCATAGCTATAATTAAGGCGACAGGCATAAGCAATACACATATAAATAAAACGTTGTTTTTTACAAGACTACATTGACAAAGGTTTATAATTAAACTGGCAGGTATATGCTGTACACATTAATGCGATAGACACCTGCTATGGCTTTAGTGCTACAAGCACCTAATTACAAAATGAGTGACGTGTGGACACCGCCCCACGTGGGACTGGTACAGGCATCAGACATTAACATACACACGTCCCCATAGGAGTCGCAGCTCGAGGAACTATTGGCACTTGGTTGTGGAAAAGTTTTACACACTACATGATCGTTAGATGGATTGGTTGGAAAATATAAACAGTACGACCAACCAAATGAACTGACAGTTGACACTTTGGTACGATGTTCGACCATTGTGTCACTATACACACTAACCCGACTTCCAACCGAACGGTTGTATGTCGGCTGATGCCTGATTACTGGACGAAAACGCTCCAGTGTGTACCTAGCCTAATACATTGCTAGTAGATAAGTATAAGAGGCAGAGAGTCTACAGGTCGTTATCTGGTGCCCCCTGCTGGGCCTCTCCTGGTAGAGCACTCTTCTCACCCCCTACAGTGCTGCTCCGAATGTTCTACATTGGTTCCCTTATAAGCACATACAATAATAATAGTTCTCCTACATTACGGCCTTCTGTAGACTCATTCAGAACAGTCCCTGCCCCATTGGAGGGATAGGTCTCTGGTGGGAGCCAAACCCATGACCTCAACGTTCTGAGGCAGCAATGCTAACCACTGTACCACCATGTTGCTCTAATGACATACACTGTGTCACTGAACCACCCCCACCTCAGTGGGCATTGAGGTTTTCACTTAGAGGTACTGCATATAACGCATTTCTGTACTGTCAGAAGCACACTAAGAACACTTCTGTATCTAGATTTTGTGTACCATAGCCTTATGTGACCTTGCGATTGGAGAGGCACTATTGGGGCAGGCAGTGTGATCAAGCATGAGCTGAGTACCATAGGGGCGACCTAAATACATCCCCAAATACACTTCTTAAGAGGCACATATCTTGCGGTCCTGGAGGCCATTATCTGGCTTCTTCTGATTGGCTTATAACAGATGACAGAGTACTCCGCGCTGGCCCTCTGCACATATGGGATTTAGACATTTCTGAAAAAGAGGCTAGAAGTATGTTTATAAATTCCTCTTCCGTATTTTCTTAGTGTCGCGTTCATTCATGTCATTAGGCAGTAGTGTTACATTTTTATCATGTTTATAATATTTTGCTACCAGCACCATTTTCCCATCTTTTGGGCTATATCCTGGTTCTTTGAGCTATTGGGATTTCTAAGTGATGCACTTATTTGGTCTGTCTTATGGGACCACTGCATGTGCATGGCAGGGAATTACTGCACGTGGTGACATTAGATGTTATTTGAACATACTTTACATACTATAAATACCTTTTGTCTCACGTTTTGAACCTATACATTTGGGAATCATTGGAGTAGAAGATATTTTATCTGGTTATGCTGATCATGTCATGAATTATGAACTTCCTCACATGTTTATGAAGTCCTTTTAGATATGAACTGTGATCCATTGGTATATTCTAATTTTGAACTGTTTTGGTTATTTATATGTAATTGAGAACCATTATTGTTATCATATATCCACTTTTGTTTTGAAAGATTTCTAAACCTCCTATCTGCAGAGGGCCAGCGCTGAGTACCTGTATTCCTGGATACAGAGACTGGCTGCAGACCATGTAGTGCCTGGAATTTACAATACAATTGTTACAATTTATTTCACCTTTTATTGCTTCTGATTGGCTGTTTGTCTATAAACTCCTACAGATGTTAGTACTATGTTATATTAAGTAATTTCCATTTGGACTGCAGCAGGTTAGAAGATTCCCTTTGGGTCTCTAATGGACTAAACAGCTAAGTGTTTGTATGTAATTATATTGTACATAGTAAATGCGACTTTTGCATTTATTAATAACGGACCAGACACTAATCGCTCGTGTATATGACTCTACATTACAGTCATGGCCAAAAGTTTTGAAAATGACACAAATATTATTTTTCACAAAATCTGCTGCCTCAGTTTTTATGATGGCAATTTGCATAAACTAGGAGAGGGGGAATCCCTTCATGCAGAAGACTTGTCTGAGGTTTTTAGAATAGGAACCTCTTCCTTTCTGAGATTGTCCTCTGACAGCGAGCGGCTTACCCCTAATAGAATATTGCCCTCTTGAAGCCTGGTTACCACGAAATGACTGTTGAAAGGAACCAAAACGAGAAATTCTAGGTTTGAAAGACTTCACAGGTAGAAAAGAGCTCTTACCTCCTGTAGTTTGACTGATCATATTATCCAATTCAGGGCCAAAAAGCAAGTTTAGAAAACCCCATGGTAGCAGTGTCCCCCAGAGTGGATAATGGAGAAACCAAAATATTAAGTGAAGCACAGGTTGCACAGCGTATAACGTAACATGAGTGTGCTAGCAAAAGGCAGGTCCGTTACTGAACTTACCTGGGGTAAATGTATTAAAGTGCAGATTTTGAAAGTCGCCGATATTCAGTGACTTTGCAGGGGAAATGTAAAACGGTAATGGTTTTAAAGGCAAGTGGTGGTTTAAATTTTCCCTGCAAAGTAGCCGAATATCAGAGACTTTCAAAATCTGAACTTTAATACATTTACCCTCTGGAGTCTATATTCTGATGTACAAACCAATTTCATACAAATGAAAAAATGCTGTACATTATAATACTTGTAATTGTATGTCTTCAGAATGGATTGAAGCTTATCCATGTACTGAAGCAAATGTTGCAGCTGTAGTTGAGAAAGTATTAAAAATTCATTCCCAGGTCGGTATTCCAATATCTACCAATTCACTTCACCGTACAGGTAACTTGGGAAGTATGTGTTGATCTAAGGATACATCAGAAGTATCATTGACCACACTATCCACAAACTTCAGGTCAAGTAGAAAGACACAATAGGATTTTTAGAGTAGTTATACAAAAATAAAACCTACATTAGCAATGTGGGAGGGAGGGAGGGGGGGGGGGAATAATTATTTTACATATTGTACTGTCACGTACCGAAAGTAACGTTCTATTATTTATGTAATTTTTCTTTATGAAATAGATGGCAGGTAGGTGTCCTGCCCACCTATTCTCCTCAGGATACGTGTCCTCAGACAGTATTTGTTTATTTACCCGTTAGATGATGCCAAAAGTGTTGTATCGTTGCTGTCATCTGGGCATATAGGTGTACTGACAGGTCCCTTTTGCAAGATGGCTCCGTGTTCCCATTGGGCCAATATTTTTTGAGGGACCAGATTGGACACATTATGGCTCAGTCTTTCGATTGGCCAGGGCTTCATCAATTTGGGAAAAAGTTGGTTATTTTATTATCAGGTTTACGTATGTTTTGCTACAACATGATGTCCTTCAGTTTATAGATGACATTAATGTAGTTTTTAGATTTTAAATTCAATTTTGGTACGTCTTTAATGACTTGAAATTTTGCAACAATTTTTTATTGCATTGATTGGCTCGGACCCATTTCACTGTATGAACTCCTTTTTTGGGTATTGGATGTACAGTCATGGCCAAAAGGTTTAAGAATGACACAAATATTATTTTTCACAAAGTCTGCTGCCTCAGGTTTTATGATGGCAATTTGCATATACTCCAGAATGTCATGAAGAGTGATCAGATGAATTGCAATTAATTTAAAAGTCCCTCTTTGCCATGACAATGAACTTCATCAAATACAACATTTCCACTGCATTTCAGCCCTGCCACAAAAGGACCAGCTGACATCAGGTCAGTGATTCTCTCGTTAACACAGTTGAGAATGTTGACGAGGACAAGGCTGGAGATCACTCTGTAAAGCTGATTGAGTTAGAATAACAGACTGGAAGCTTTAAAAGGAGGGTGGTGATTGAAATCATTGTTCTTCCTCTGTTAACCATGGTTATCTGCAAGGAAACACATGCAGTCATCATTGCTTTGCATAAAAAGGGCTTCACAGGCAAGGATATTGCTGCTAGTAAGATCACCTAAATTAACCATTTATCGGATCATCATTCTAGAACTTCAAGGAGAGAGGTTCAATAGTTGGGAAGAAGGCTTTAGGGCACCCAAGAATGTCCAGCAAGCACCAGTACTGTCTCCTAAAGTTGATTCAGCTGCAGGATCAGGGCACCACCAGTGCAGAGCTTGCTCAGGAATGGTAGCAGGCAGTGAGTGCATCTGTACGCACAGTGAGGCGAAGACTTTTGGAGGATGGCCTGGTGTCAAGAAGGCCAGCAAAGAAGCCACTTCTCTCAAGTAAAAACATCAGGGACAGACTGATATTCTGCAAAAGGTAAAGGGATTGGACTGCTGAGGACTTGGGTAAAGTCATTTTCTCTAATGAATCTCCTTTCAGATTGTTTGGGGCATCTGGAAAAATGATTGTCTGGAGAAGGAAAGGTGAGCACTACCATCAGTCCTGTGTCATGCCAACAGTAAAGCATCCTGAGACCATTCATGTGTGGGGATGCTTCTCAGTCAAGGGAGTGGGCTCACAATTTTGCCTAAGAACACAGCCATGAATATAGAATGGTACCAAAACATCCTCCAAGAGAACCTTCTCCCAACCATCCAAGAACAGTTTGGTGATGAACAATGCCTTTTCCAGCATGATGGATTACCTTGCCATAAGGCAAAAGTGATAACTAAGTGGCTCAGGGATCAAAACATCGAAATTTTTGGTCCATGGCCAGGACTCCCCAGACCTTAATCCCATTGAGAACTTGTGGTCAATCCTCAAGAGGCGGGTGGACCAACAAAAACCCACAAACTCCAAACAATGATTAGGCAAGAATGGGCGGCCATCAGTCAGTATGTGGCCCAGAAGATGATTGACAGCTGCCAGGGCGAATTGCAGGTCTTCAAAAAGAACGGTCAACACTGTAAATATTGACTTTGCATAAACTTAATGTAATTGTCAATAAAAGCCTTTGACACTTATGAAATGCTTGTAATTTTACTTCAGTATGACATAGCAACATCTGACAAAAAGGTCTAAAAACACTGAAGCAGCAAATTGTGTGAAAACCAACACTTGTGTCATTCTCAGACCTTCTGGCCATGATTATACATTATTATATTGTGTACAATTAGGGTAAGGTGACCTGAGCCTTTACTAACATGACACCTCTACACACGTGTCCTCTGCCCTGCGTCTGGCACCAGTGCTACGGTTGTTGAGTTGAATACATCTTTTTTCGACTCTATACACTTTTCTGCACATGTCTTTATGTGTATGAGGTCCTGAGTGGGCGGGAGAGAATGACACTTGTTGGGGCAAAGTGCGTCATCCTGAGGACAGTATGAGAGGATCGTAGTACGAGCTGATAACCCAGTTGTTCCACATACGAGTCAGTGTTACTTCCCTGTATGATATTATTCCACCTGTCGCTGTCTGTTATTACTCAAACATCACAAGCAGATCCAGTGACACATTCCCCTTTTCTCTTGAGTCTCTTGAGTCTCTTGAGTCCGATATGGCTTGTCCTTTATAACGTGGTCAGAGGTCCTCATTGGATGTATATGTTCAGTGACCAATGACGTGTCTTCATAGGTTTTGGGATTTTTCAGTCACTCTACAATTCTCTCAGAATTAGATATGGATAAATGTGCCTCTTACTAAATATGTCATTGAGGAGTTTCACAACTATACAAGGGGCAGCGGGTGACTCCTAATATCCGTATCCTTTATATAATCGTGGAGAAAGTGGCACACAGCTGTTTCTTGCACCATCGCTGAGTTGGAGGAGACCAGTCCTCATCCAATATTTCTAATGATGCCTCGTGCCTCCATGTTGCACTGAAGCAGAGAAATGTCTTTCTGGGCGCACTCCATGCAGTGTAATAACCAGCTTCACATACATGTGGGGGAACACCGTGTCCCCTCACTGATTTATGCCATAAATGAGACTGAAATGAGCAAGAAAACTGAAGAGTTAAATAAAAGGAGTGGTACGAGGAGGTATGAGGCACATACCTGGGGGCACTTCTAGAATGCGGAGGTGGTGTAGGTGTTGTGCACCGGGAATTTCAATGTTCGAATTGTGTAAATGACGTGGTGTAAAACCAAGTTATAATGAATTTGCAGTTCGTAGCTTTGGTGCTTGACCGCAATGGCTGAAAGCCTCGTGAGCACAAATGGTGGTCTGAGATGATAAAAAGTCAAACTTAACACATAGAAGTATTCCCAATAAGGGATATATACTGTAACTGTATATACTGTCAACAGGTCAAGGTTTAAAGTCAAGATCAAAGCCAAGGTTTCATGAGACAGGAGTAAGTCAACCAGCACAGCAGGGGTTAATACCCAGGACTCGCTATGTGCAGGAACAGGGACTAGTCAGAGGACTGATACACAATAGAACATGAGGAACGAAATAAAAGAGACACAATAATCTGACAAGCCGGACTGCCAGGTGCCACTCACAGACATCTCCGTTCTGTTCTCCTGACCTGACAGTACCCAGTGATATCCGGCATCACAGGTGGGAATGGCAGCGTCAAGTGTTTTATCCATTGAATATACGCCTTATAACACTTGTATTATTGGATATATATTTGGGAAGTGGTGGAGCGCACAGAGCATAATCAGAGAACCACCGCTTCACATTGTAAGACTTTGTTGTCTGATCTGGTAGCACCAATTCTAAATCATAAACTGCTACTCGTCTTCGCGTTGACCACACTGTTAGCCCCACTAAGGAATCGCACTTTGAGGTCTGGGAGTTAACAAAAACACTTTCATTTGTTTATATAACTCTAGTCTGGCAGTATTACCTTCTGTCTTCAAAAACTCACACAGAGTAGAACAAATTGATGAAAGTCCTGTACTTCTAATGACTTCCTCACATCTATCACACCTATCGAAATGCTTTGGACACTGCCAAACAAATATACTTCCAATCTCTCATCTCTGATTTTCCTTCTAACCCCAAATTTTTTAAATGTATTTATTAATGTTGAGGTTTAACATTAAACAGCTAAACATGGCATTACAAAAGATATATAGGCATCATGCAAAAGACATGTACAAGACAGGATGGGTCAGCCTAACAGACACATCACAGGAGGTGATGTACTTAGTTGATTCAATGGTCTGAGAAAAGAAAGAGCTGGGTTGAGGTATGTGCCGTGCATCTCTGCCATGGATCAAGGGACTGGTGGACACAAGGAAATTAAGGGGGGGTGCCAAGGGGGTTTTGGGCAGTAAATGAGAATAAAGAGGTTTAGAGTGTTCCGGGCAGTGGGATCGTGTGGTGCAAGTACCAATCTCCCCAGACTTTGTGGAAGGAAACCACTTGTTCTGTAGACTAGATATATACTCCATTTGGGACACAAACCATAAACATTTGAGCACCTCAGGGAGGTAGTTTTTCTTCCAGTTGCGAGCAATCTGAAACTTTGTCGCACAGGAAATGTGTAAGATAAGCTTATCCGTGGCTTTGTCTATGTGGGGAATGGGGGCACACAAGAGTTAGCAGGAGTCAAAGTGAGGGAGACGCCTAAAATGAGGGAACAGATATCGGCCCAATAGGAAGTCAGTACCGGACACGACCACCATATGTGCATGAAATCTCCCCGTTGGCCACACTGCCGCCAGCAGGAATCGGGTGTTGGGGAACATGGCATGGAGGCGAGCAGGAACCGGGTACCATCTACTGAGGATTTTGTAGGAGTTTTCTTAAATGACTACGCTAATGGAGCATTTGGAGATCCGATTGTGAATTATGTCCCACAGGTCTGCTTCCCAGACCGCTAAATAGTGGGATGGTGGGGGTCTGATGGAGCTAGGACAGAGAGGTAGAGGAAAGAGATAATCCATTTAAAATTGGCATTGTAGATGCAGTGACGTTCAAACTGGGAAAGACGTCGGGAGAGAGTGGATGAGTGAGCGGACCGTATGAAATTATGTATTTGGAGATAGCGGTAGAACCTTGAATTGGGAATGTGATGTCTCTCGTGTGTGTCTGAGAACGGGCGTGGGCCAAAATCACCCACTATGTGGTGGAAGCGCATGATCCCTGCAGTTCTCCACTCCGTTGCCACACCGGGTCCTCGGCCAGGGGGAAAGAGAGAGTGGTCCCATATTGGGGTGAGTGGAGAGGGTTGCTCTGAAAGGTGGAGAGTCTTGTTCGTGGAGTCCCACACCGAGAGCGTGTGGCGCACTGTAGGAATAGCGGATGATGTTTCTTGGGGAGCCAGGGCACGAACTCCAGTGAGTTGGTGGGGAGCATGCCATTTTCAAGGTTGATTCATCGCTTAGAGTGCGGAGCAACGTGCCAGGACATTAGTTGGCTAAGGGGGGCGGCTTGATAGTATCTATGGAACAGAGGCAATCTAAGGCCATCTGATGCTGAGGGTCTAGCCAATAGGTCCCGTCGAATGCTGGGTGTGCGATCATTCCAAATAGTATGGTTGCGGGAGGTCTGAAGAGATGGTAGAGTTCGGGGCGGCTCCGGGATGGGCAGGATCTGGAAAAGGTAAAGAAATTTGGGTAATACAGTCATCTTAATGGCCCCAAACGCCTTTTTAATACATTTAGATGTTTCCTCGGCCACCCCAACTACCATCAATGCCCAAGCTTCTTACTTCAAGGACAAAGACCCAACATGAAATGTTATCCACTTCTCCAAACAAGCTTCAACCTGTAAACACGACTCCCTTCCCTCACAAATCAGTCCCCTGTGCTCATCGCAGCCTTAACTATCATCTGGAATATCTCTCTACTGGGATATATCCCTCATTATTCAAGCCTGTGGTAATTACTTCTAATTTGAAAAAAACAACAACAAACTTCTGACCCAAACTCTCTCACAGGTCACTGTTCCATCTCTGCTCCCATTCTCCTCACACAAAGCCTATTAGACCCTCTCAGTCAGGCTTCCAACACTTCACAGAGGCTGCACTGACTGAGGTGCTGAAGGATTTAATATCACATCTCCAATATAAACAACATAATTCGCTTCTAACTCACCGAGACCTCAATGATGAATTTTACCTGTTCAGACACTTTTCATAGACACCACATTTCCTAGATTTGCAGCATGTTATACTCTAGTTTTCATCCTTCTCTCTGGATCTACACCACAAGGTTCGGTAGTCGGCCCTCTGCTCTTCACTACAGTGATTTTCTTGTAAAACTAATAATCTGCTCGGTCAGTCCCTACTTGGCTGCCTGTGTGAGATGTAAATAACCGTGACAGTCTTTAATCTTTCATATTATGTTCATATATTATGTGTAGATCTGAAAAATGTGACTTCCCCTATATGGCTGCGTTGACAATACAATAGTCTGTTTAGATTTATTCAGCCAACTGAACGAGTGTCACCACATTAGGCTTTAAATGCAATAGAGGCGATCCTCATGGAGTACTAGTTTGTGTTGTCTCAGTTCCTCTTTCATTTGGTTGTCTCCCTAATCAGTATGCAATGTCTTCAGATACAGGTTGTGACCCAGTTCAAAACGGAGCAGGAGCCTGGATGTGCGGAGCAGACGGCACAGAGTCCAGCATCTGGTGACAGCCCTATGGAGACAGATAAACAGTCCATTTACAGGTCAGTCTCTCAGTATTCGGTGTGAGGAACGAGGTCTCATCCAGTGTTTTCTTACTGTACCCAGCACATCTTTCTGTTCTCTCACAGGCACCCGCTCTTCCCTCTTCTCGCCCTGCTCTTTGAGAAGTGTGAGGGCTGCACACAAGGATCAGAAGGCACAACCTCCGCCAGCTTTGACCTGGACATAGAAACATTTGTGAGAAGACAACACAAAGAGGGCAAGGACTTCTTCTCAGAGGACCCAGAGACCGACAGCTTGGTGTGTAGCATGTTATCTCTATACATGTAAATAAAACCTAATCATTAGTCCGTCCATGGACTTTATTTAACAGTCTGGGATGGTGGTTAACGAGGAGTTTGGATCATCTGTGCAGGTTGGGAATAACGGTAGCTGAACATTGGAACCTACAAACGGCAGATTACTTTTGAAGCTGCTCCACATCCTGGATACTGTTCAGATTTTACCTTTAAAGCTGCTGTCCATTGACCGTTGTTGTCTGGACAGCATATGTTCTGCTCTCGTCTGTCCAAATGATCTCTCTGCCAGATGAAACCTAGAGAAGGCTTAACAAGCTGCATCCTTTGGTGACCGGAGATAGGACAACGCAGTTGCACGGGGTTAGGCTATTGTGTTGTTGTTTTATCATGGGCCTGATAGTGCTGTCCATGTTTCTTTGTGGAGTATCGGGCAATAGTTCTGCCTACGGGTATTATAGATTTTTAAGACCTACTTAGGAGCCTTTACTTGGATATGGTTTTCGGAAGCCCTTTCAGTGGTGCCTTGGCATGTCTGATACTCCTCATTTCAGGATCTAAGTCCGCTTATGTCTATTTACATACACTGGCTGCTTAGTCCTGAGTGTTTGTGAGTTGGGCTGGACTAAGGTTGCACTGTTCAGTCACAGACCAAACCCACCACCTGACCAACTGAAAGGGATGAGGAAACGGGCTCTGATTCCTCAGTGCCATAAGTGCACTTTGTAGAAGAGATCAGTGCAGGCAACTTATTCAGCATTCATCACCAACAAGTACTGCAACGTTTCCACACTGTACGGGTCTTTCTCTAGTCATAGTATCACATTGATACGTGGGACCAGGGCCGTAACTAGGGCTGTGCGACAGGGGCGTCCGCCCAGGGCGCAACGATGAAGGGGGGCGCAATTTAGGAATATTTTAGGTTCATTTGGTTAAAATTGAGGACTAGGGGGGCGGCATTTGTCTTTCTCGCCCAGGGCGCTAGAATTCTAAGTTATGGCTCTGCGTGGGACTATCCTTACACCACTAATGTCTGAAAATCTGCTGAGACAGAAGGTGGTGCTCTCGCTGCTTCCCCTCATTTCTGGCAGAATGGACAATCTACTTGGCTATATTTGAGACTGAGTGTTCCACATGTTGAGCCTTAGATTTAGGATCAGGGAAAGCAGTTAGGCATAATCATTGTGAGTTTCTGGTACATTTATGGAAATCATCCGATAATTTACTTACCTGAAATGGCTTTCTGCTACGTACCTGCTGTAAGTGTAAATGGGACATTACTCTGACCCTGGCCTCATCTATAGGCAGGCTGGGAAACCCATCACTATAACTCCAGAAGAGTCCACTTCTATTACAGAGGATTCACAGAAGAGGACGTTTATAGCGATCACTGCTATGATTCTCCAGCTATTGTTGTAGTAAGTACAATAATTGGCTGATATTCACAGATTCAGGAACAATTACCATACTTCAAGGACTTTCATCTCTGTTCCATCAGACTCTCCACTTTCTCAGCGATTCCTCCTGGGATATGATGACACTAGGGACAAAGGCCACGAGAAGGACATAAAGGATGGTCCACTGATTTATCTCCCTAGCAGGCCAAGAGGAACAACCTGCAATCTGTTGTTGGCACTTATTCTGCCAAGGACAGTAGTTTAGTGATTCTCACCACGGGTGATGCTTTCACCGGGTTCCTTTCGACCACAGTTTCATTCCTTTCAGGCGTCAAGGTTAGGACAGTCATCCAGAACAGGACCTGAAGACATCTTTGGAAACAATAAATACAGTGGGATCCTTAACACGTCTGTCTCTTCATTAACGATCTATCGATCTGCTGCTGGAAAGCTTTTGGTCTGGAACTAAAGAATTGAGGGTAATATGGTTTTGTAAATCTCATCTCATTATAAAGAACCCAACTGTGATATGATGGGTTTACTCTGCACCCTATAGGTTACCAGTATGTATGGGGTTTCACTATCAGCCGGTCACTCCCACTGGTGCCACTCACCAACTGTGGTGCCCCCAGGTGTGGGAGAGTATAGCCGTCACCACCGATCTCTTCTACTTGTACCTGAAACCGCCTATGCTTCTGGGTACTGAGTAGCTGCTGCAGCACCTCTTTGTTGATTTGCTCTTCCTGAGAGCTTACTTTGGATCAGGGTCACTGGGTAGTGGGCAGAGTGCTGAGGCAGGACAGCCAGGAGATTGAGTGTAGCTCTGTTGGTCACAGGAACAAGGCAGGATCTTGGCAGTAGTGATGTCTATTGTTCATATAGCTCTTAGAAGTTCTGTTACACTAACACCTAACATGGGCTCTCTATTTAGAGCCTACAGTGGCTTCCATGCCTGGTATACATTCAGGTAGACACTTGAATAACTAGTGGATGATGTGAGCGGGGTGGCCATTCTCGGAAACACCCAATCAGAGTGCTAGCATTGGCTGTTTATTTACATAATGCCTGGCATCAGGGTGTAGCTCTGAACACACGGATGGGGCAAGTGGATTATTGCATTGTGTGTCTAGATACGGGTCACGCCACTAGCCCTCGTTTACACCGGATGACCTCTTGCTGTTTTTGGCCCATTCCTCAGCAAAGTGTTCGTAGAGGGATCACCGTCTCCCTTCTTGGGCTCAGATATGTAATTAGCCAGCTCCATCCTGTATAACTGAGCATTCTACATATACTCAACACAATATAAATCTAACATTCCCCATATTCTGTTTATCAGACCCAGCCACACCAGTCATCTGTTCTCCAAAGGACATCTCTTGCTGGTGTTGATGAACGGTTAAGAGGACCCTTTATGTCTATAAATCTGCGTAAAAGTGTAATATTTGGACACACTAGTTGATGATGAGACTAACAATAGTGATGGATCAGGGTGTATTCCTTGACTCTGTGAATTACTGTTAATATAAGTCATTATCCATTTTGTTTTCAGTGACATCACTGTGATGTCATTGTTAGCAGGATGTCCGAGCGAGGAAGGCGTATCTCTGTTTATAACGTGCGTTTGGTTGGCTTACCAATGTTTTTCAAGTTCTGTTGGATTAAGGTGATGGTGTCGCCTTGTACAGTCTATGGCCGTAAGCTGCTGTAATTGCTTTATGACTCCCAGGATCTCCCATCAGAGAATACATATAAGTCTGAAATAAGATCCAGTTGTTTCCTGAGAGCCACATCAATCTATAGCTACGTCAACCATGTGCTGGCTGGAACTTCCTGCTGCAGAACCAAGATAAACCGTGTAGAGTTGGGTCTAGGAAGGTAAATGTCTCTGATTACCTTGTAGAGTGGTTACATTTCTAGGGTCGGTTTATATCGAGATATGCTTTTAATATTAGGGTCAGATAGGGTTAAGTTTCTAGGGTTAGGGTAGAGATTATAGAACACTTTATGTTTTATTCCAAACTGTCCATCTGGTCTTCTATGTCCTGTTCTCTTTGTCTACAGATGGTAAAAGCAATTCAGGTTTTACGGATTCACCTGTTAGAGCTGGAAAAAGTCAATGAACTGTGCAAGGATTTCTGCAGCCGCTATATATCCTGTCTCAAAACGAAGATGAACAGCGAGACGCTGCTGAGCGGGGACCCAGTGGGGCCGTACTCCCCAGTACCGGTACATTATACCTATATAATAATCGTCTGTCACTAATACTACACACACAGTACTGAGCGGGGACCCAGTGGGGCCGTACTCCCCAGTACCGGTACATTATACCTATATAATAATCCTCTGTCACTAATACTACACACACAGTACTGAGCGGGGACCCAGTGGGGCCGTACTCCCCAGTACCGGTACATTATACCTATATAATAATCGTCTGTCACTAATACCACTCACACAGTACTGAGCGGGACCCAGTAGGGCCGTACTCCCCAGTACCGGTACATTATACTTATATAATAATCCTCTCACTAATACTACACACACAGTACTGAGCGGGGACCCAGTGGGGCCGTACTCCCCAGTACCGGTACATTATACCTATATAATAATCCTCTGTCACTAATACTACACACACAGTACTGAGCGGGACCCAGTGGGGCCGTACTCCCCAGTACCGGTACATTATACCTATATAATAATCCTCTGTCACTAATACCACTCACACAGTACTGAGCGGGGACCCAGTGGGGCCGTACTCCCCAGTACCGGTACATTATACCTATATAATAATCGTCTGTCACTAATACCACTCACACAGTACTGAGCGGGACCCAGTGGGGCCGTACTCCCCAGTACCGGTACATTATACTTATATAATAATCCTCTCACTAATACTACACACACAGTACTGAGCGGGGACCCAGTGGGGCCGTACTCCCCAGTACCGGTACATTATACCTATATAATAATCCTCTGTCACTAATACTACACACACAGTACTGAGCGGGACCCAGTGGGGCCGTACTCCCCAGTACCGGTACATTATACCTATTTAATAATCCTCTGTCACTAATACCACTCACACAGTACTGAGCGGGGACCCAGTGGGGCCGTACTCCCCAGTACCGGTACATTATACCTATATAATAATTCTCTATTACTGATATTGCACACATTATTGAGAGGACCAAGTACAGATACATTATTCCTAAACATCAGTATGTTGAGTATTAGAAGTGGTATGGGTTTACCTTGTGGCATCTGTCTGACCATCTATCGATGTTTCGTTGTCTCACCACTCTCCTGTGTACTTACAGAGTGGGATCAGTAGTACCATCAGCCCTCAGGGAATTGTCGTTCCTGCAACAGCTCTCCAGCAGGGAAATGTAGCCGTGGCAACTATGGCAGGTATTCACATCGCTCTGCTTTCCGTTATCTGAAACCTACCAGTCTTCTTGTTAGTCTCTGTAATATTTCTGTTTGCCACCAGGTGGAGCTGTGTATCAGCCAGTTACAGTAGTTACACCACAGGGGCAAGTTGTGGCTCAAGCGTTGTCTCCTGGCACCATCCGGATCCAGAACTCTCAGGTGTGTACCGTTCCTGCTGTAACATGTGTTATATACCTATATCATTACAGAGTGATCATGGTCAGCACCAGTGTATACTGTTCCTGCTGTAACATGTGTTATATACCTAGATCATTACAGAATGATCAGGGTCAGCACCAGTGTATAATGTTCCTGCTGTAACATGTGTTATATACCTATATCATTACAGAGTGATCAGGGTCAGCACCAGTGTATAACGTTCCTGCTGTAACATGTGTTATATACCTATATCATTACAGAATGATCAGGGTCAGCACCAGTGTATAATGTTCCTGCTGTAACATGTGTTATATACCTATATCATTACAGAGTGATCATGGTCAGCACCAGTGTATACTGTTCCTGCTGTAACATGTGTTATATACCTATATCATTACAGAATGTTCAGGGTCAGCACCAGTGTATAATGTTCCTGCTGTAACATGTGTTATATACCTATATCATTACAGAGTGATCAGGTCAGCACCAGTGTATAACGTCCCTGCTGTAACATGTGTTATATACCTATATCATTACAGAGTGATCAGGTCAGCACCAGTGTATAACGTCCCTGCTGTAACATTTGTGTTATATACCTATATCATTACAGAATGTTCAGGGTCAGCACCAGTGTATAATGTTCCTGCTGTAACATGTGTTATATACCTATATCATTACAGAGTGATCAGGTCAGCACCAGTTTACACAATGATTGTTGAATGAGTTGGTTGTGTATATTAAATATATTTATTAAATTGCTATAAATGCAAAGTGCATAAAAATGTGCTTTCCCGCATGTTCATGGTGGAGACATATGGTGCTCTGTGTAATGTCCAGTGTCCAATGTCTGGTTCCTTTAAGTCATGTAAAAGAAAAAAGGTGTTTCTCTCTCCTACCACTGGGGGACACTGCCAGACATTGGGTATAGTAGTGGGATTGGGAGTTCAGGCACTAAAAACACTATGATTTTTACTCCCCTCCTCTGCTATGCCCCTCCTCTCCGGTAGATACCTCAGGTTTTTTTTAGTGCCTTAGGAGTTAGGTAAGGTTGGTATAGGCTCCTGCCTATACTTAGTTTAGTGATAGTTTGTCACGTTTTTATTTTATTTTTTCTCAGTGGTGCTTTGCGGGGATCGATCCTAAGTCCCAGAGAGGGTGAATGGTCCTGTGCTTCCTTCACCCTGATCCCCGCGCAAGGTAAGAAGTGGCTGATGCCCGGGTCTTCCTTTCACCTGTCTTGCCGGCAGTTCATCCCCTTGAAACGAGCTATTAGCTGTTGGTAGCGCCATTAGGGCTTTAGGTGCCCACGGAGGTAGTCCTCTTTTAGCGGGCCACGGAGATGGGTCGCGCGGGGGAGATCCAGGATCAATCTCTCCCCGCCGACGGACTAGCCGGCAAGCCCCCTCCTCCATACCCCCACCTCCCCTGACAACGAGCAGCGGGGGTCCGTTAGCGCTCCCTCTATTATAGAGAACGACAGAGATCACACACGCTAGCCTTGGCACTGTAACATAGCGTGTTGTGGAGCAGTTACCGACAGCCATAATATAGATGAGCTGTTTGGTAGCTTAGAGAGGAGCAGACATTTTTTTAAAGAGGGCGGAGCTGGAGGAGGACCCTAGTTTCCCGCACTTCTCAGGATCCTGCACAGCGGAGTCGCCATCTTTAGCTCACACCGAGCAGCTGCATGTCGCTTCTCTCCTCTCATTTACCTCTTCTGTGACTGGTATCGTTAAATCCTGTGTTTATTTGTGTACAAAAACATTTTAAACATTCATGGTTGATTGTTCTGCCTAGCGGGAGAGGTTAAAAGTTACTGTGGGGCAAATCTGTACCCGGGTATATAGATCTGGCTACAAATTGTGTATTGCTGTATTCTGACATTAACTGTTTAGACAATAATTTATCGGGCTAGTTATAATCAGTTTATACTGTATTTAATCAGTGATGTCTAACAAAGAGTCCTCTGACGGGATCCTCTGGAGGGTCTGCATTGTATTTTACTTGTGCCATGTGTAAAGTAAAACTCTCTAAAGGACAGCATGACAAAGGGGCCCTTTGCGCTGCTTGTGAGGCCGGATCTCAGGAGCGTCCCGCCCCAGCACAGACATCGGTAGCCATGGTAGAGCCGCCTTGGGTTAAATCCTTTGCTGCAACCATGGAGAAGTTTACTACGGTGATGTTACAGGCTGCAGAGATACGTCAGAATGTTGTTGCAGACTCTCAGGTATCTCTCACTGCAGGGCAGCGCTCCACACATGTAGCAGGGGGGAGTGACCAGATGGAAAGTGCAGGCACATCCTCACAGAGTTCTCTGACTCAGAGTGATGATCGTCTACTTGCGGTCTCCCACAGAGCAAAAGGGCTTCACTGGATGTAAACCAGGGTCGTAGCCCAGGCTCAGATATCCCATCAGATGAGGATAGGGATTTAGACTTGGATACTCAGGAGGAAGATTCTCTGAGTATTATGACCACCTCGGTAGGTAATATTGAAAGTCTGGTGTTAGGTATTAGGCATAGCCTTGGTTTTGCTGACCCTACACCCTCGGCTCCCTCAGGTTTCTCCATTTTTAAAAGGACTAAATCTCAGGTTATGTCTTTTCCACCGTCATCAGAGATGGTGCAGATTGTGACGGACGCTTGGTAAAATCCAGGAAAACAGTTCGTTATGCCGGGTAGATTTAAGAGTTCCTACCCTCTTTCGGCAGAGGATTGTATTAAATGGGAGGTGTCTACTAAGGTGGACAGACCGATTATCAGGTTGTTCTCTTCCTCTGCCATTCCTACCCAGGAGAGAATATCTCTCAAAGACTCTACCGACAAAAAGTGTGACAATGCTCTCCGGTCTGCTTATGTTGTTTCCGGTAGCTTGTTTAGACTCACTATGGCAATTGCATGGGCAAATAAGGCGGTGCAGATATGGGCGGAGCAGTTGATCTCGGCCATTCAGAGTAAGGCTCCGCTACTTGATTTCCTTGTTCTCGCAGAGCACATTCAGGAGACGGCGGATTATATAGGACAGGCATCCATGGACGCAGTAGCAGTCAATGCCAGAATTGGCGGCCTTATTATGGCGTCACGACGTTCCCTATGGTTACGTTCGTGGACAACGGATGCTGAATCAAAAAAGGTCCTTGAAAATTCTGCCTTTTGATGGAGTCACTATGTTTGGGCCGGAGCTTGAGAAAGTGATTGAGGTAGCCACAGGAGGTAAGAGTAATGTTCTTCCCATGGGCTCTCGGAAACCTCGCCAAGCACGGTCTCGCTCCTTTCGCTCCTTCTCTCAGGGCCGTGGCGGCCCACCAAGGGGTCATCCAGCTGTTTCCGGAGGAGGTGGCGGCAGAGGTAGGGGCGCTTCCAGACGGGGAACGTTGCGTCCCAGTGAAAAACCTGCAGCATGACTCCTTGGCCCCCACGTGGGTACCCGTGGTGGGGGCATGGCTTCTTCTCTTCAAGCGCCAGTGGTGGTCAGTCACGCCGGACGCTTGCATTCGAGAAGTGGTGTCGAGGGGTTATGTTATAGACTTAATCCAGTCTCCGCCAACAAGGTTCCTTTCTTCACCGGTGCCCGCTTGTCCCCTCAGAAGTCAGGCCCTGCTGGAGGCAGTGGCGAAGCTTCAGGGTGCGGGAGTGGTGGTTCCGGTGCCGGGGCCAGAAAGGGGTCAGGGGTTCTACTCCAATCTCTTCTTGGTTCCGAAGCCAGACGGAACATTCCGCCCTATACTGAACCTCAAGTCCTTGAACAAGCAAGTGGTAGTCCAGAGGTTCAAAATGGAGTCTCTACGGACAGTCATTGCAGGGATGGAAGCGGGAGAGTTTCTAGCTTCCATCGATATAAAAGATGCATATTTACATGTTCCCATCTGAGAACAGCATCATCGGCTCCTGAGGTTTCCTCCCTTTTGGTCTGGCCTCCGCTCCTCGAGTGTTCACCAAAATTATGGCCGTTATGGCGAGTGTCCTGAGACGAAGGGGAGTCACGATAGTTCCGTATCTAGACGACCTTCTCTTAAAGGCGAAGTCTGCAGAGGTCTTAACTCGCCAGGTTCAGACCACAATGGAGTTCTTGGAGGACCATGGGTGGATTCTGAATGTGCCAAAATCGTCTCTCATTCCAGCTCAGCGCATGCGCTTTCTGGGATTGGTGTTCGACACTATGGTTCAGAGGGTGTTCCTTCCTCAGGAAAAGATCATCGCCCTCCAGCGGAGAACCAGAGTATTATTGAATCGCCCTCGAGTGTCCATGCTCTCCTGCATGAAACTTCTAGGGACCATGGTGTCGGTGTACGAGGCAGTTCCGTTTGCCCAATTCCATTCCCGCTCTCTTCAGTTGGAGATTCTCCGGAAATGGTTGGGGTCACAGGAACATTTGGACAGGCAGTTCATCCGCCTGTCTCGTTTAACTCGACTATCATTAGCATGGTGGCTCTCCACGAGCAATCTGAGCAAAGGTCAGACCCTCAAATCGGGCCCCTGTACCTTAGTTTCCACGGACGCAAGTCTCTCGGGTTGGGGAGGAGTCACAGGACCGTTAAGGTTTCAGGGACTCTGGTCTCCCCTGGAGTCAGCTCTTCCCATAAACGTATTGGAGCTGAGAGCGGTTCACAAGACTCTGTTAAAAGCTCAGGCGTTTCTGAAAGGAAAACACCTTCAGTTACAGTCAAACAATGCCACGGCCGTGGCTTACTTAAATCATCAAGGAGGAACTCGCAGCAAGGCAGCCATGCAATAGGCTGCCAAGATTCTAATCTGGGCGGAACATCATGTACCCCAGATTTCGGCTGTATATATCCCGGGAGTGGACAACTGGGAAGCAGATTTCCTCAGCAGGGAGAAAGTTCATCCGGGGGAGTGGTCCCTGTGCATAGAGGTCTTCGCTTTTCTTGTTCAGAGATGGGGTCTACCAGAAATAGACCTCATAGCTCCCAGACTGAATTGTCAGGTCCCTCTGTATTGTGCAAAGTCCCGGGACCCTCTAGCATATGCAGCAGATGCCATGGCGATTCCGTGGCGCTTCAGACTGGTGTATCTGTTCCCACCATTTCCGATGCTGTCGCACGTTCTGAAAGAGCTGAAAAGAGAACGCGTTCAAGCGATCTTAGTAGCTCCTCATTGGCCTTGCAGGGCGTGGTTTTCAGACATCCTAGGAATGTCAGCAGATCAGCCGTTTTGTCTGACCATGCGCGCAGACCTGCTCGTTCAGGGCCCCCTTCACCACCACGAATTAGATCGGCTGGCTTTGACGGCGTGGCTACTGAATCCTTAGTTCTCAAGGCTAAGGGTTTTTCGTCACGGGTTATTGCCACCATGATTAGGGCAAGAAAGTCATCTTCGGCTATTTATCACAGGGTCTGGAAGACTTATATACTCTGGTGTGAATCTAAAGGTTTCCATACTTCCAGGTTTAGCCTGTCTAGGCTGTTGGCTTTTTTGCAGGAGGGCCTGGATAAGGGATTAAGACTGGGTTCCCTTAAAGTTCAGGTGTCTGCGCTGTCAATTTATTTTCAGCGAAAACTGGCGCCTCCGAGTGAGGTTCAGACCTTTTTACAAGGGGTCCTTCATATTCAGCCCCCATTTTCTCATCTGGTAGAACCTTGGGACTTAAATTTAGTGCTGAGGGCTCTTTGTCTTCCTCCATTCGAACCCCTTCAGACTGCGGAATTGCACCATCTTTCTTGGAAGACGGTTTTTCTTCTAGCTATTTCCTCCGCTAGGAGAGTGTCAGAGCTGGCAGCGCTCTGTTGTAACTCTCCATTTCTGGTGTTTCATGAAGATAGAGCGGTGTTATGTACTAAACCTTCCTTTGTTCCAAAGGTAGTGTCTAGGTTCCATCTCAACCAGGAGATTGTGGTTCTGGCATTTCGTCCGGATTTGTCTTTTTCAACTGACTCTGTCGATTACGATCTTCATCTGCTGGATGTGGTTAGGGCTCTCCGGTGCTATGTGGACCGCACAGCCTCAATTCGCAAAGAAACAAAAGATCTGTTTGTTTTCTACAACGTTAAGAAGCGTGGTTGGCCGGCATCAAAACAGACTATTGCTCGGTGGATCACTTCCACTATTAGTCTGGCTTATGTCCGAGCATCTCGGCCAGTTCCTCATACGCTTAGGGCTCACTCGACCAGGGCTGTTGCTGCGTCCTGGGTGGCGCACCATGGTGCTTCAGCTGAACAACTGTGCAAAGCGGCCACTTGGACGTCTGTTCATACTTTTGTACAGTTTTACAGATTGCAGGCTTTCGTATCTTGTGATGCGAGCTTTGGCAGGAAAGTATTGCGTGCAGCCGCTCCAGAGCATTCCCTCCCATAGAGGCTGCTTTGGTATGTCCCCAATGTCTGGCCGTGTCCCCCAGTGGTAGGAGAGAGAAAAGAGGATTTTTACTTACCGTAAAATCTATTTCTCTTTCTCCACTGGGGGACACTGCGCTCCCTCCTTTGCTCTGTAGACGATCTGATTATGAATGTTTTTGATTTACATTCTTTTGCCCTTTGGGCAGCTCCTTATAGTACACTTGGTTAGTCAAAACTGAGGTATCTACTGGAGAGGAGGGGCACAGCAGAGGCGGGGCATAGCAGAGGCGGGGCACAGCAGAGGCGGGGCATAGCAGAGGCGGGGCACAGCAGAGGAGGGGAGTAAAAAGTTTTTAGTGCCTAAACTCCCAATCCCACTACTATACCCAATGTCTGGCAGTGTCCCCCAGTGGAGAAAGAGAAATAGATTTTACGGTAAGTAAAAATCCTCTTTTTTGCGTAAATAAAGCACCAACACTCCTACTATACTCGCGTCCTTCATCCTTATGAGGATTTCTGAACGCCAAGAAGATTCCTCCATTACAGGAAACAAAGATTTACACCCCACATCCTATTACAAATGGACATTATGGCACATAATTGCAATGAAGGTATTTGCATTGCACGGACGCACATTTGTAAGTGATCCTCCCAGACATATCCCACACTGTGATATTAGGCCAGATACCTACAGTAGTGTCTGTCCTGTTCTCACAATCTCTCCTCTTCTTCCTCTGCAGTTACAGCTACAGCTCAGTCAGGATCTGGGCCTCCTACATTCAGACGATGGCTCTGGGAAGAACAAGCGGGGAGTCCTCCCGAAGCAGGCCACCAACGTCATGAGATCCTGGCTCTTTCAACACATTGGGGTGAGTGTAAATATCCCTTCTCTTACCATATTGGGTGAGGGTTCCAAGTGGTGATATGAATCCTGGGTGCATTGTATTTTATTATACAGCCAATGGTTTTAGCTCCTCCCAAGGGGGAGATGGAGGAGGGCACAATTCGTTTCTCCTTTACTCCACTAGACCCTCCTATAGGAAGCTCCTGTTCCGGCTGGTGACTTATGTGGCGGCAGATTAAGAGTTAAGGTGCTTAGATATAAGTAATCTACTATTCTGCTGTCTTTGTGTAACGTATCTCTCTAAGAGAGAGTCATCTGTTTATAGCTTTGCAAACTCTCCTTTCTTCAACTGTGTTAACATTGGTTAGTGAGTTGTTTGTTCCTTATATGGCCCAGGAACACATGGTATATCTGTTACATACTTAGTGTTTATTGTTCTGTGATGTTTTACCCTGTATGGTCTACTGTTCGTATTATGTAAGGCACTGCGAAAACCCTGTGGCGCCCAACAAATAAATGATAATAATAATAATACGTACCTCCCTGTCTCGGGAGCCGTATATCTATATTGCAGTAAATGAACTATACTTTATTGATATCTGGACATTTAATTTCTTTATCACTTACCTCCGCCCGTAATCCGGCTGAACAATGTCCATAAAGACGTAGAGAAAGATGAAAAGGAAACTGGGGGTGGGCGGCAAGAAGCCCCCCTAAATGATTATAAGGGAGAAAGCGAGGTGTGATATAAATAAATAAAGCGCAGGGAGGTCTTCACGTTGCAGTCTCACGCGGGGACCAGCGCACCTGTGATGGCGTGGATCAGACCATCATTTTAACCAGCTGGGGTCAGTGGAACCGTCATTGGGAAAAGGTACCAATCTTGGCCCACTGGAGCCAGCACCTGCTAAGAGAAAGTGGAGGGAAAAACCCCATGAATCCTGGTGGGGGCCATATACCACCTGTAATATCCCTTAGATTGTACGCTCCTCTGAGCAGGGCCATCTCTCCTCCTGTTTCCACCACTTCTAACTCTGCTCTCCAGCTACTTAGCCCTCCTCCTCAAAGGTCCTCCACCCCACATCCACTTTCGCTCCCTCCTCCCCCCTGGGGGTCTCCCTGTCTTCCGCGCCCCCCTTCTTGGGCCCCGTCGTTTTCGGATCCTCCCTCCCCCTTCCCCGCCCTCTCTAGCTGTGCATTGAGCGTACTGAGTTGCTGTGTTTACTGTACTGTGCTGTCTCCCATTGTATTGTGATTTTGTTTGTCTCTGTACGGCGCTGCGGATGCCTTGTAGCGCCTTATAAATAAATATTAATAATAATAATAATAATAATAATAATATCATTTGTACACGTGCACAGATCGAGCTCGCTGATGTAGGGATATCTAGTGTTACCCCAACACCTGCTTGTTTTCATAGATGTTTTCCTCTATGTAGGGGGAGGAAGTAAAACTTTATAGTGGGTTGATATCTGACCCCTTGAGGTGAGGTGGAATAAACAGATGTTATCTAGAGTGGGTCTATGTGAGCCTCTAGCACTAATGGAATTGATGAAAGTGCTTATTGATGAGGAGCGGTCTGGATCGTAAGTCTGACCATCCAAGAATCTGATGGTTTCTCTCCCTTGAGAAGGCCTTAAAGACCATGCCAGGGGTAGGTGTGAGTTCCACAAGGACATAGCGAGCTATTCGGAGAGGAGCTGGTGATCCCATGTGGAACGAGAGAAGATGAATACGGGATGTTAAGATCTCAGGTTCTTAGGAAGCCACAAACTGGGCAAGACTGTGACCATATTCAGTAATCAAATCAGAGTTTGACCCCAGAAGGAGAACACATTTGGGTGCACTGAGATAGGGGATAAGGTCTCTGTCTGACCATAGTCATCCTCACCCACAGTTGCCTCTCTGGTCAGAAGCATCAAGACATGGGTTTGTGAAGGTTAGAGGGAAAGTTACTATTATCTTCTTTATTTTAAGAGGAGTTAGGAGGAGGGCTGGTAGATTAAATGAAGAGATGAGTGTTAAGGGCACGTTTGAAGCCCTGGAGACTAGTGGGTAATTCAGTTGGACGTTGGAGTGCGTGTCACGGGAGGAGCAGCACTCCTGGAAAATCCTGGAGGCGGGAGTGAGAAGAGACTGAGGCAGAGCAGACAGGGATGGAGGGAGAGTGGTAGAAATGAGGTGGGAGGACTAACTGGGAAGGTTTGAAATGAAGATAATAGTCGTGGAAGGACGAGTTACTTGTCCAATCCAAGAGATTTATTCCATCTAACTATATAAATAGGGGGGAAGTTGGCGGAGTAAAACTGATCATTGCACACAGTTAGGCTGACACCTAAATATTATTTAGTATGAGTTCCCATTGTAGCCTTGTGTGAAGTGCTCCTGCAGACATTTTTTAGGGTATTACGACACACGAAACGTTGCTTAGTTTTTGCTGGCACATCTATGAAGGGCACCTAACCCTAACATCCCGCGAAGTCTCATCAGGTGAGGAACGCTTAATTACATCTGCCTCTAAATGTTATAGCCTAAAAGTTGCTATGAATCTACATTTAATGACGTAAGTTAGGAAGTGAGGTCATAGGATGGGTGAGAAGGACGTCATCCACGGAATGCGCCATCAACGTAATCATGACTGACACAAAGGTTCTAAATTTTGCGACAAGAGGCTCTATGACAAGGGTGATAGCCCTAGATCGTCCAATTTCATTTTTAAATGGGCATGAAGCTTGGAGGCTAAGTGTGATACCCAGTGTTTCTGTGAAGGTTTGAGGAGTCTACGGTGTGCCAAGGAAGATCCAGGAACACGTGGATTCTGTTGCCCTATGAAGACGTCGGTTTTTTAGGATCATCTCTTTCTTTGTGTGACAGGCATTGTGCCTATCACCCTGCGGCCCTCTATTGTCAAGGTCGTCCAGTAACTCTCATCTCTATGGACTTTCATACAAGACATAGATCCAATGGACTAATGACAAAATATCTTACTATAAATAAGAAAAAGTAATATCTAGAAAAATGCATTTTAAATATTTGTAGTTCATAGATGAGAAGGTTATTACAATTAAAATATACTGAGATAAGAGTAGCTGAGTATCCACAGTAAAATAATAAAACCATTTTATGATATAGACATAACAGATAGTGTCACTCTGCTATCAGATAGATACAAACGTGTACATAGAAAATCACCTTAATATTAGGAACCTACAAGTCCTTCTGAGGCGTTAGAGGTCACTAGTATAAATCACCTTATAATAATATGCCTGTATATAGAACTCCATAGTCCTTATGGGATCATTCCTTCAGAAGACTCCAATCTGATACTTCTATAATTATAGCTGGATCCTCCACCTTACGTGTGGTCTCAGCCAGAGATCTGTCATGTCATGCTTAGGCCAATCTACAATTCATAAATTATTAGAAAAATAAGAAACCGCAATATATGCAAAATCCAATCTGGATCTTAAAACTAAACACGTTCTAGATAATAACAATCGTTAACTCATTCCAACATTCTTATACAAGAATATTTCCTTTCTGCTTCCAATATTCAAATCTTTATACAGCCAACATTATACAGTACAAATTCTAAAGCAAAACTCTATAGATAAACAATAAAACCGCTTTGGTGGGTTATTACGCTGTTCATACAGTGATTTGGGCTCCATCAAATGTTAAACTACTCTTATTAATAAATGAAAATAATTATAGAATACTTAACGCTACATTCCAAACGAAATTATAACTTACAGTAAGCCGCATCCATCCAACAAGCTGGTAGTAATGCTACAATATAGATATAGACCCGTAAGTCAATATAACTTATCTAGTATGTAATCGCTATGTGACAGATAATAATCAGGTGATAATAAGGTGGTATCCGTGTTATAATAGTGTAGAGCCGCAGCTGCTGTGTTATTTGAGTTGGGTTTTAATAAAATATTTATAGTTCATAGGTTGGACTATTTTTATTATTTATTTTTTAAGTTTTGTGTTTATCGTTTTAGTTTTTAGTATTTATAGTGAGATATTTTTCCCATTCTTGAGTGTTCTGTTAATTGCACATTTTGGGCCTTATGAGTGCAAATTTGCAGCCTAAAGTACAACTAAAATGTGGGCCGCAAAAATGTTGCAGTTTTCTTTGTTGTGTTGCGTTGCACAGATTGGAAGATACATAGTGTGTTGGTATGTTAGTTGTATGTTAGTTCTCATCACCATCACCACCGACGTTTTAAAGGTGAAACCTTCACCAGTGCTCATAGCCTCGGCTGGTTACCACTGATGCAGGGGGGCAAACAGGATGGAGTTCACTCTAAAAAGCCGCGTCTAACGCAGGTTTTGATGGGGAAACCGGCATGGTGGGGTCCCCCTGTCATAGTGGCCCCAATCTAGGGGGATCATGTCTGTATAAAGGATTGTGCCCCCCTTATGCTTGTTTTGTTCCCAACACCCCCTGGGGTAATGCAAAATAGTGAGGCACTACTAGTCCCAGCCAGCCCTGGCAGACCGTAAATGTTTGGTGGTGGTGCTGCCAGAGCACACTGGAGAGGCTGCACTCTGATTGGTTACAGTGTGATTGAAGGGAATGCAGTGGGGTCCTCTCTGGGGGTCCACCTGCCCGTTGTGCCTTAATCACCTGTCTCTCCAGACATAGGGGCTGCAAATACTACTCATGTGGAGCACAAAATCCCAAAGTAAAACAAAGCCGAGTTGTGCACTAGAAAGTTGGATGAACGTCCAACCCATAATATTGACACTTTCTATTTATTATATAGAGATGTGAACGTCAGTGTGTAGGAGGTCTAACACTGGGAGAGCGCTACAGACTGGCACTGCCAATGTGTACCTATCCCTCCGCACACACAGACCTACACCAGAAAACTAAACTATCCAGAGCGGAAGCAAAGTGGATATTCCAGCTCTGAATTTAGACTGATCTGGGGAGTAACCAAAGTAGATCGCATTTACATGAGGATCAATATATGTGTATAATGAGGTAGATGTTTGAATCCACTTTTATTTAATAACATACTATAAAAGGATTAACTTACTACTATTTACAACAGGTATATTTATTCACATAAAAGTAATCTTAAGAGTTTAATGGTGTTGATCTAGGATCTGAAGATATTATATTATTTCATTATGATACATATGTATTCAGTGGTTCTGTCAGTGGTTCTGTCAGTGGTTCTGTCAGTGGTGCTGTCAGTGGTTGTGCTGAATTAACAAAGGTGGTCGTGTACCCTAACTGACGTCACTAGTCACTGACTATTTATCAGACCAATCCACAAGAGATTCCCAATCCCTGAGGAAGCTGCAGAGGTGAAACGCGTTGGAGGTGAATAGGAACATACATACATTCCAGCAGACCCCGCTAATAGACTGTACGAGCTGGTGGGAGGCTGAGACGTGTGTGCGCAACCAACTCACTGTCTAAAGCGGAAATTCAGCAGGTGTAACGCACAATGTGTTCCAAATAACCCGGAAGTGAGCACCGCATGTAGGAAGTCGTCTCCCGAGTATGGCTACCAAACAGACGGCCGGCCGGCCAAGGACTTCTTGTCCACTGCACTACAGAAAGAGTCATCTCTATACCAGAGACGATAGTCTACCAAGCCAGGGTATACTGACGTATCTATACAGGATCACTGCCGCGTGTACAAAGGACTGAGAACTGATTAGGAATTGCATATTTATGCCATTGTTTTTATCTTTTTTATTTTATATGAATACCATCTAATAGAGCAGACTTTATTGTTGTGAATAAACACAGACATATATCGCTTATATCATATAACTGATTCATTTGGATATAGAAGGTGGCGCCAGGGGTATGGTGATTACTAGAAGAGGAATGTATGTGTTTAGCACAGTACTGTGATATATTACACTTACCTCTTGCAGCACCCGTACCCCACAGAGGATGAGAAGAAGCAGATTGCGGCTCAGACAAACCTCACATTACTTCAAGTGAACAACTGGTGAGTACACATTTACCAGTATTACCATGTGTATATATATGTGGGATGTTACTGTCCATCATAGAATCAAAGTTATATAGCATCAAACCAGGGGTATCGGTCATAAAATCTGTAATTTGATGCGGCAGGTGTCACACCTGACGTGTGTGTGTCTGTGTGTGTGTGTGTGTGTGTGTGTGTCTGTGTGTGTCTGTGTGTGTGTGGTTAGCTCAGACTCCTGCTGTGTGAGTGTCTGTGTGTGTGTCTGTGTGTCTGTGTGTGTGTGTGTGTGTGTGTGTGTGTGTGTGTGTGTGTGTGTGTGTGTGTGTGTGTGTGTGTGTGTGTGTGTGTGTGTGTGGTTAGCTCAGACTCCTGCTGTGTGAGTGTGTGTGTGAGTGTGTGTGTGTGTGGTTAGCTCAGACTCCTGCTGTGTGTATGACTGTCTGTATTACATGTGTCCTGAGAGTGAGGGGACACCAGGACTGTCTGTATTACACGTGTCCTGAGAGTGAGGGGACACCGGGACTGTCTGTATTACACGTGTCCTGAGAGTGAGGGGACATCGGGACTGTCTGTATTACACGTGTCCTGAGAGTGAGGGACACCGGGACTGTCTGTATTACATGTGTCCTGAGAGTGAGGAGACACCGGGACTGTCTGTATTACACGTGTCCTGAGAGTGAGGGGACACCGGGACTGTCTGTATTACACGTGTCCTGAGAGTGAGGGACACCGGGACTGTCTGTATTACACGTGTCCTGAGAGTGAGGGACATCGGGACTGTCTGTATTACACGTGTCCTGAGAGTGAGGGGACACCAGGACTGTCTGTATTACACGTGTCCTGAGAGTGAGGGGACACTGGGACTGTCTGTATTACACGTGTCCTGAGAGTGAGGGACACCGGGACTGTCTGTATTACATGTGTCCTGAGAGTGAGGGGACACCAGGACTGTCTGTATTACATGTGTCCTGAGAGTGAGGGGACACCAGGACTGTCTGTATTACATGTGTCCTGAGAGTGAGGGGACACCAGGACTGTCTGTATTACATGTGTCCTGAGAGTGAGGGGACACCGGGACTGTCTGTATTACATGTGTCCTGAGAGTGAGAGGACACCGGAACTATCTGTATTACATGTGTCCTGAGAGTGAGGGGACACAGGGACTGTCTGTATTACATGTGTCCTGAGAGTGAGGGGACACAGGGACTGTCTGTATTACATGTGTCCTGAGAGTGAGGGGACATCGGGACTGTCTGTATTACATGTGTCCTGAGAGTGAGGGGAAACCGGGACTGTCTGTATTACATGTGTCCTGAGAGTGAGGGGACACCGGGACTGTCTGTATTACATGTGTCCTGAGAGTGAGGGGACACCGGGACTGTCTGTATTACATGTGTCCTGAGAGTGAGAGGACACCGGAACTGTCTGTATTACATGTGTCCTGAGAGTGAGGGGACATCGGGACTGTCTGTATTACATGTGTCCTGAGAGTGAGGGGACATCCGGACTGTCTGTATTACATATGTCCTGAGAGTGAGGGGACATCCGGACTGTCTGTATTACATGTGTCCTGAGAGTGAGGGGACATCGGGACTGTCTGTATTACATGTGTCCTGAGAGTGAGGGGACATCGGGACTGTCTGTATTACATGTGTCCTGAGAGTGAGGGGACACCGGGACTGTCTGTATTACATGTGTCCTGAGAGTGAGGGGACATCGGGACTGTCTGTATTACATGTGTCCTGAGAGTGAGGGGACAGCGGGACTGTCTGTATTACATGTGTCCTGAGAGTGAGGGGACACCGGGACTGTCTGTATTACACGTGTCCTGAGAGTGAGAGGACACCGGGACTGTCTGTATTACACGTGTCCTGAGAGTGAGGGGACACCAGGACTGTCTGTATTACATGTGTCCTGAGAGTGAGGGGACAGCGGGACTGTCTGTATTACATGTGTCCTGAGAGTGAGGGGACACCGGGACTGTCTGTATTACACGTGTCCTGAGAGTGAGAGGACACCGGGACTGTCTGTATTACACGTGTCCTGAGAGTGAGGGGACACCAGGACTGTCTGTATTACACGTGTCCTGAGAGTGAGGGGACTGTCTGTGTTACATGTGACACCTTTATCCCTTTATTATAATATCTGTCAGCATGGGGGAGGTGGTCTCTCTTTGTACCTGATCTGTAATTGGCTCGGGTGCCTTCACTCCACCCATCATTTTCTGCTCCACAGACCTATGCGCATTGGAAGATATGTAGGATTAGGCTTGAAGCACATGTCACCACTGAATGATTCATAAACGTTATAAAGTACTGGTTCTGATTCCTGGATGTAATTGTGAACCACACAATAATTGTAATAACAGGAGCTGTGCTCGTCATATTAGATGTATGTGTATCGAAGTTTATTTATAACCTGTGTATTACTGCCTGTTACTCACACCCCCATCCCTCTCATTATCCTCTGCAAACAATGACTCCATATTATCTCTACTAATAAATCTCCAGGTTCATAAATGCCAGACGTAGAATCCTTCAGCCCATGTTGGACTCCAGCACAACCGATACTCCAAAAACAAAGAAGAAGAGTGGACAGAGCCGTCCTGTGCAGAGGTTCTGGCCAGACTCTATTGCAGGAGGAGCATCGCAACACGGCGGAGACATGGGCATAGTAGATGGTAAGATTACACGTCCCTGTACCCTCTGCTGGGTCATTACACAGCAAATCAACACAGTTTTAGAAAAAATTCTACATTACATTCTCTAATTTCAATTAAATTTGGTATAATAAATGCTTCCATTGTTGTTAGGAAAACCCCCAAGTCTTAGGCTGATATGTGCACTGAAGTTATACACCTTTAAACTGCACCTTTGTAATGAGAAACTTGCTTTTAATGTTTTTTTAAATTGCATTTGTAGCTCAACTGATTGAGCTGGAGAGTTGGGCAAGGTCTCATTTTAAACCTCTTTTTATAGGCTTTCATATGATATATAATACAGCATCATGATTCAATAACAATTAAAAATATGAAATTTTCAAAATTTTGATTTTCTCAAAAAAACGTTTTTAATTTTTTTTTTTTTTTAAAAAAACAAAACATCTCAAAAATTGTTACCACTGTTGTTAATCAATCCCCAAAGTGTCATTTTGGAATCATGATGGGATCATCTGCTACAAGAGCTTTCAGTTTTGAGTGATTCATGAAAATTGTATTTATTGAAGCTCTAACCATCTGAGAAAATCAACAAAACAATATTTCTTCCAGTTCATTAGAGGATGTACGTTCCTCTTCAGGTGATACTACAGACAGCGCCTGCTCCCACTTGTGCACAGATGTGTAAACTTAAGTGGGAAGATACTTCCATTGTGTTGGATAGGCCCACCTTTTAGATGGAAAGTTTAGGCTTGGGTGGGCTTTACTTAGTAAAGTAAAGCCCCTTAATTAAAGCCCACCCAAACCTTACCTGACCCTGGACCATTTGTGTCACGTGTGAAAAAGCAGAGTGTGTAATTACAGTGCAGTATCAGATTGGGAGAATGGGTGCAGGGAGGAACAGCAGCTTGTAGAAGGGGTGCTGGGAGGGAGAGATCCAACAGACTGGGAGAATGTGTGCTGGGAGCAGGGAGGATCAGCAGCTTGTAGAAGGGGTGCTGGGAGGGAGAGACTGAGCACACTGGGAGAATGTGTGCTGGGAGCAGGGAGGATCAGCAGCTTGTAGAAGGGGTGCTGGCAGGGAGAGATCCAGCAGACTGGGAGAATGTGTGCTGGGAGCAGGGAGGATCAGCAGCTTGTAGAAGGGGTGCTGGGAGGGAGAGATCCAGCAGACTGAGAGAATGTGTGCTGGGAGCAGGGAGGATCAGCAGCTTGTAGAAGGGGTGCTGGGAGGGAGAGACTGAGCACACTGGGAGAATGTGTGCTGGGAGCAGGGAGGATCAGCAGCTTGTAGAAGGGGTGCTGGGAGGGAGAGACTGAGCACACTGGGAGAATGTGTGCTGGGAGCAGGGAGGATCAGCAGCTTGTAGAAGGGGTGCTGGCAGGGAGAGATCCAGCAGACTGGGAGAATGTGTGCTAGGAGCAGGGAGGATCAGCAGCTTGTAGAAGGGGTGCTGGGAGGGAAAGATCCAGCAGACTGAGAGAATGTGTGCTGGGAGCAGGGAGGATCAGCAGCTTGTAGAAGGGGTGCTGGGAGGGAGAGATCCAGCAGACTGAGAGAATGTGTGCTGGGAGCAGGGAGGATCAGCAGCTTGTAGAAGGGGTGCTGGGAGGGAGAGACTGAGCACACTCGGAGAATGTGTGCTGGGAGTAGGGAGGATCAGCAGCTTGTAGAAGGGGTGCTGGCAGGGAGAGATCCAGCAGACTGGGAGAATGTGTGCTGGGAGCAGGGAGGATCAGCAGCTTGTAGAAGGGGTGCTGGGAGGGAGAGACTGAGCACACTGGGAGAATGTGTGCTGGGAGCAGGGAGGATCAGCAGCTTGTAGAAGGGGTGCTGGGAGGGAGAGAGACCCAGCAGACTGAGAGAATGTGTGCTGGGAGCAGGGAGGATCAGCAGCTTGTAGAAGGGGTGCTGGGAGGGAGGGACTGAGCACACTGGGAGAATGTGTGCTGGGAGCAGGGAGGATCAGCAGCTAGGAGAAGGGGTGCTGGGAGGGAGAGACCCAGCAGACTGGGAGCAACACTGTACCCACAAGAGAAATCCTCAGTCTCCTGGCCAGGCAGAGAATAGAAGGCATAGCCCCTGAGGGTGCTGTTGATCTCCATGGGTCAGAGGAGCATGTGGTGGCTCCTCCAATCAGAGCTTAGCACATGCTGCTCTCACCCCTTAGCAGAGTCTCATGGGAATTATTTCCCCGGCAGCCCAGTCCGAGCCGCTGTGATGATTATATTGGTTTAGAGATGTAAAGAAGAATACAGATGCAGGAAAGTGACAGGTACCTTATTGATTTAACCCATTAAAAAGGCTCATCATACTTCTAATAAGGAGGGGTTGAGAACTGTTTCAGAATGGATGTGTAAATTATTTTCTGAAATACCAAAAGTTGCAAAAGTTTGTGCCAGCTGCAGAAAACAACTTGGACACTTCGAAAACAGCGATAGGGTCATTGTTCAGTTCCTCAGGATAATATAGTATCAGCTCCCACTTGCTGACATCAGAGGGTGTGTAACTGCTGTCTATGACAACAAATGGTGGCTCGTATTTATTCTGGAGAAAGATGAAAACATTGATGAAGTAAGAGACCTTCCTCCATCCAGCTGGGCCATCGCCATCTTTATCATACCCAAGGAAGCTGGATTTTTTATGGATTACTATGGTAGATGTTCTGTGTAAGGTGAATCCATTAACTCCAACAGGTGGAATATACACCCTGTCTGAAATGGAAATACTAAAAACAAATGAAGTCGTCAGCCAGTTCCAATCAAGTAGCCCCATCCATCCAGAGCGGCACCACCAAATGGTAGTGATCTGTAATAAGCTGTCTTATAATATGTGATAGACATGAAATTATCACTAATGTTTTAAGTATTTCAATATTAACATTCTGTGTCATTGTACATAATATACATCAAAGGGATTGTTACAGGAGATACATTAAATGCAGTGAACAGGCCTAGATAGTTCTCAATTGCATTATTTTAACAAACAGTCCAAATTGAAAGCTCCTGTAGCAGATGATCCCATCATGATCTCAAAATAAAACTTTGGGGATTTATTAACAACAGTATGAACAAATTTTGAGATGTTTTTCAAAAAAATAAAAATATGGCTCTTGGAGAAAATCTAAATCTTGATTTTGAAAATGTAATATTTTAAAAAAAAAATTGAAACGACGCTTTGTTATATATCATATGACAGCTCATAAAAAGAGGTTTAAAATGAGATCTTGCCCAACTCTCTAGCTGTATCAGGTGAGCTACAAGTGCAATTTAAAAAAACATTAAAAGCAAGTTTTTCATTAAAAAAGTGCAACTTTAAAGGTGTATAAATTCAGTGCACATATCAGCCTAAGGTTTGGGGGTTTTCTTTACACCCATGGCAGAATTTATTATTCCAAATTTTATTACAATCTGATAATGGTCAGTTTGAAACCCTGTGTTGATTTGATATGGTTATGTGCATGTGGTCTCAGTTCGTAGTCTCTCCTGGCTGGCGCTCTCTGCTGTTATGTGCATGTGGTCTCAGTTCGTAGTCTCTCCTGGCTGGCGCTCTCTGCTGTTATGTGCATGTGGTCTGCTGTCTCTGTTCGTAGTCTCTCCTGGCTGGCGCTCTCTGCTGTTATGTGCATGTGGTCTCAGTTCGTAGTCTCTCCTGGCTGGCGCTCTCTGCTGTTATGTGCATGTGGTCTGCTGTCTCTGTTCGTAGTCTCTCCTGGCTGGCGCTCTCTGCTGTTATGTGCATGTGGTCTGCTGTCTCTGTTCGAAGTCTCTCCTGGCTGGCGCTCTCTGCTGTTATGTGCATGTGGTCTCAGTTCGTAGTATCTCCTGGCTGGCGCTCTCTGCTGTTATGTGCATGTGGTCTGCTGTCTCTGTTCGTAGTCTCTCCTGGCTGGCGCTCTCTGCTGTTATGTGCATGTGGTCTGCAGTCTCAGTTCGTAGTCTCTCCTGGCTGGCGCTCTCTGCTGTTATGTGCATGTGGTCTGCTGTCTCAGTTCGTAGTCTCTCCTGGCTGGCGCTTTCTGCTGTTATGTGCATGTGGTCTGCAGTCTCAGTTCGTAGTCTCTCCTGGCTGGCGCTCTCTGCTGTTATGTGCATGTGGTCTGCTGTCTCTGTTCGTAGTCTCTCCTTGCCGGTACTCTATGTTGTTATGTGCATGTGGTCTGCAGTCTCTGTTCGTAGTCTCTCCTGGCTGGCGCTCTCTGCTGTTATGTGCATGTGGTCTGCTGTCTCTGTTCGTAGTCTCTCCTTGCCGGCACTCTATGTTGTTATGTGCATGTGGTCTGCAGTCTCTGTTCGTAGTCTCTCCTGGCTGGCGCTCTCTGCTGTTATGTGCATGTGGTCTGCTGTCTCTGTTCGTAGTCTCTCCTGGCTGGCGCTCTCTGCTGTTATGTGCATGTGGTCTGCAGTCTCTGTTCATAGTCTCTCCTGGCCAGCGCTCTCTGCTGTTATGTGCATGTGGTCTGCTGTCTCTGTTCGTAGTCTCTCCTTGCCGGCACTCTATGTTGTTATGTGCATGTGGTCTGCAGTCTCTGTTCGTAGTCTCTCCTTGCCGGCACTTTATGTTGTTATGTGCATGTGGTCTGCAGTCTCAGTTCGTAGTCTCTCCTGGCCAGCACTCTCTGCTGTTATGTGCATGTGGTCTGCTGTCTCTGTTCGTAGTCTCTCCTTGCCGACACTCTATGTTGTTATGTGCATGTGGTCTGCAGTTTCTGTTAGTAGTCTCTCCTTGCCGGCACTCTCTCTGTTGTTATGTGCATGTGGTCTGCTGTCTCTTCTCATTGTAGCTGTCTCTCTCTGCTCTATAATTCTTGGATGTTATGTATTTACAGGGGCTGTAGTGACACTTTCCGCTCCTGGTGGTCTCGGAGCAGACAGTCTGCAGTCACTGACATCGGATGGAGCCACTTTGGCCGTCCAGCAGGTGATGTTGGGAGGACAGAGTGACGACGATTCTCTGGACACAGATCAGGAGGATACAGAGACAGGACTCAGTGCGGGGGAATTAAGGGGTCTGGTGCTAAGTGGTGGAGGACTGTAATGAGACGAGTACCTTGTCACACACACTTTATATTGTCAGTGCCATACACACCGTGTGACAGTGACGCACAGGACCTTGTGCGACCCCATCAGTTTTATCTTCACTTGCGACAAAATATTTGCACCTTAAAAAACTGACCGTCGCTTCCAAGGATTTCACTGCCGAATGATAGTTGCCCCCTGTGCCAAAAGACCCCACAATCACCAGGACATGGACCGGAGGATTGACAAGCAGACTAGATAGCGCGGGGATTTGCTGAGCTTCTCGGTGTAGAGGGTACGACTGTTTCTACTCCTAATTACACTCCTGTGTTTGAGGTTTCTCTACATGGACCGTGGCTGATCTTTCCTGGACGGGAGTCTCTGGAAAGGATTAAAATGAATGAAATGTTGAATTTACTCCCCAAATAGAACTGTATTTTTGTAGAGTTGTGAAAGAATAAATCTTGAAAAACTCCTGCTAACTATCTGAATCCTCCCTGATGATGTGATGGAATTGGCTTTCAGCCCTCTCTGGAAGGAGCAGTGTGGTCCGTAGCTGTCATAGGAGTGGACTTGTTATTGCTAAATAACTTCTTCCAGTCTGTAGCAGTGGATGAGGCACAATCGCTGTGTAACTAAAGAGTTCTATATTAATGAAAATGCTAATATGGGGAGTCATTGTCTTTGCAGGTGGTCTGTACACCTCAAACCCCTGTTGGAAAGAGTATCCACCATATTGTTTATCTTCTGTAGGAGGTTTTAAGTGCGGAGAACATGTGTTCTGTCATCATTAGGGTGTAAATGTAATATTTTCAGTATCATACATAACTACGGCCCAACACAAAATGAGAAAATACAAGAAGCACAAGTAGTGAAACTGCTGAACGAGGAGGCTGCGTTTCTCAGCATTGTACATTTTCCGAACCATAGTATTGAGGGAACTCCAGAAAGTTACTTTTTTATGAAATATATACTAATTTTATACTATTGTAATATTTGGCCATACTTAACTCCAGCTTACTCCACTTTTATAAAATACTGTCCATGATACGTTACCATGGAGTAGTGTGTGTGTGAAACGTCTGGCCATCAATACATTTCAGACACTTTCCAGTGAAGTTACAAGCGAGAGATGTGACATGCAGAATTATACCTACATGATCCAGCTGAGCTTCTCTATGAAGATATTTGAAGAACTATTTCAAGGACTGTCAAAAAGGTGAAAGGACAGGAACCTAATTTTTTTACAAATACCGTTTCAATGTCCAGAACATAAGCAACAGAGAAGTTACTGACAGAGTTTATGGAAAAGCAGAAGATCAGAGGTAGACAGAGCCATCAGGAGAGTACGTAGAAAAGAGGCAGCAGTGCTAGAAAGGGAAAAGGGAATTCATGTCCTGCCAAATACTTCATGAATTATCTCCTTATACAAGGGAAATCGAAACATAAATCAAGAAGCTGCATAAGTAAATGAGAGAGGGTATGTGTCATGGACTATACAGGTTGGAGTGGATGCATTAGGACACGTGTGATGAACTAGAGAGGTGCAAGTGAATGAGTTAGGATACATTTAGGATATGCGTCATGGACTAGAGGGGTCGGAGTGGATGAATTAGGATATCTGTCATGGACTAGAGGAATCGGAGTGGATGAATTAGGCTATGCGTCATGGACTAGAGAGATCGGAGTGGATGAATTAGGATATGCGTCATGGACTAGAGAGATCGGAGTGGATGAATTAGGCTATGCATCATGGACTAGAGGGATTGGAGTGGATGAATTAGGATATGCGTCATGGATTAGAGGGATTGGAGTGGATGAATTAGGCTATGCGTCATGGACTAGAGAGATCGGACTGTATGAGTTAGGATATGCGTCATGGACTAGAGGGATCGGAGTGGATGAATTAGGATATGCGTCATGGATTAGAGGGATTGGAGTGGATGAATTAGGCTATGCGTCATGGACTAGAGAGATCGGACTGGATGAGTTAGGATATGCGTCATGGATTAGAGGGATTGGAGTGGATGAATTAGGATATGCGTCATGGACTAGAGAGATCGGACTGGATGAGTTAGGATATGCGTCATGGATTAGAGGGATTGGAGTGGATGAATTAGGATATGCGTCATGGACTAGAGAGATCGGACTGGATGAGTTAGGATATGCGTCATGGATTAGAGGGATTGGAGTGGATGAATTAGGCTATGCGTCATGGACTAGATGGATTGGAGTGGATGAATTAGGATATGCGTCATGGATTAGAGGGATTGGAGTGGATGAATTAGGCTATGCATCATGAACTAGAGGGATTGGAGTGGATGAATTAGGATATGCGTCATGGATTAGAGGGATTGGAGTGGATGAATTAGGCTATGCGTCATGGACTAGAGAGATCGGACTGGATGAGTTAGGATATGCGTCATGGACTAGAGGGATCGGAGTGGATGAATTAGGATATGCGTCATGGATTAGAGGGATTGGAGTGGATGAATTAGGCTATGCGTCATGGACTAGAGAGATCGGACTGGATGAGTTAGGATATGCGTCATGGATTAGAGGGATTGGAGTGGATGAATTAGGATATGCGTCATGGACTAGAGAGATCGGACTGGATGAGTTAGGATATGCGTCATGGATTAGAGGGATTGGAGTGGATGAATTAGGCTATACGTCATGGACTAGAGGGGTCGGAGTGGATGCATTAGGATATGCGTCATGGACTAGAGAGATCGGACTGGATGAGTTAGGATATGCGTCATGGACTAGAGAGATCGGACTGGATGAATTAGGATATCTGTCATGGACTAGAGGGATCGGACTGGATGAATTAGGATATGTGTCATGGATTAGAGGGATTGGAGTGGATGAATTGGGCTATGCGTCATGGACTAGAGGGGTCGGAGTGGATGACTTAGGATATCTGTCATGGACTAGAGGGATCGGAGTAGATGACTTAGGATATCTGTCATGGACTAGAGGGGTTGGAGTGGATGAATTAGGCTATGCGTCATGGACTAGAGCAGGCCTGTCCAACCTGCGGCCCTCCAGATGTTGTGAAACTACAAGTCCCAGCATGCACTTCCAGCTATCAACAGGTTGTCTACTGGTAAAGCATGCTGGGGCTTGTAGTTTCACAACACCTGGAGGGCCGCAGGTTGGACAGGCCTGGACTAGAGGGATCGGAGTGGATGAATTAGGCTATGTGTCATGGACTAGAGGGGTCGGAGTGGATGAATTAGGACATGTATCCTAAATTTGCTGGCGCTATATAAATAAAAGATGATGATGTGTCATGGACTAGAGGTGTCAGAGTGCATTTGGGTTGTTTGGATCTAATGGATTAAGATCTCTGTTACTTTACTGTTATATTATGTGTCCTCTTCTTGTCTACTGCTATAGCTGCTATGATGAGAGAGTAAGGTTCAGTCATTAAATCTTGTGACATATTGTCAGATAATCATGTAAATTAGGTTTAGTCTCTCCAGCCTAGCTGGGTGTCTTATACCCTGCCTGAGCTCTTACTGTACCTGTGTAGTCCCCTTCTCCCCTTAGGTGGCAGAGCTGGAGTGATGTCACAGCCGACATCGGCCTCTTCCCATTAGGGCTTCCTGTCTTATCCTTTCAGATTTTTTACTCTTTCCTTCATCTCCATGGCTAGGACAGCTCTTCTGCCGGGTTCCTGGTGTACTATGGCCAAGATTTTCGGTGTACCTTGGATATTCTTTCATAATTTCCAATGGCTCCATCGTTTTTTCTTCCTGATGGTCAGTCTCCAGTTACTGTAAAAGTACCTGACATACTTAAATATGTCTCATACAGTTCTTATTCATCAGAGGGACACTGTTCCAATGAGGAAACGTGATGTTAATTATTAACGTGCAATTCCGCAAGCAACTAATGGTTTTAGTATAAGTACTATGGAATGAAAGTGTCTTGTTGTGATGCACTTGGTTAGTAAATAATCTCACACGTCTCCTACTTCTTCTGACCACATGTCTTTTGTTTTCTGCTACTGAATCATTTTCCAGACATTTGGACACTTAATCAGGCAGATAAAATTGAACATCTGTTTTCCTAGAAATAAAGTCTGTTTTACACTCATGAGAAATCCACAGCTTCCTGGGTTAACCCGACAAAGCTGGATTCCATTATATCTCATCTCTTCATCAACTCTACTTGATGCAATATATTTGATAATTATAAAGATAAATGTTTTGAAACTGGAATTCATAGATATGTTCAGTCTGTTGCTGTTAATGTTTGGGGGGACACAAGTAAGTCCTGGTGCAGTTGCCACCAGATTGTTGTCATTGTAAACTTGGACCTTGTTTTCTGTGTGAGTTTTCATGAATCTCATCCATCTTTTGGACTGATGGTTCCAGATTGCTGCTGGAAGTGCTTAATGGCCCCATCCTTGGTCTGGGGGCTCTGACTGTAAGAATAAATTGTGAAGGCTTCCTTGTATTAGACACCCACCAATCCTCAAGTGGCAGGAAACAAAAGCACAGTCCTTCTCTATGACAAAAAGGCTCCGTGTGGATCAGAGTAGTGAGTGAATAACAGGATTTAGGGGTGATCCAGAGATGCACATGATTTGTTGCAACAACGTAGCTCAACTGATAGATTTTGTAGAAAACCACAGGCATAAAATGTGATTTCATGTCTGTTTGCCAAAGTAAATCATTTAGTGGCCCCGTCCTGCAGTCTGGTCTGGCATGGACATTAAAACTTGTGCAAGGGAAAAATATGCTGTTGCCCATAACAACCAATTTGAAAATCCCAAGTCAGAGGTTCTCGGAGTATGTACAGTCGGCCAAGTCCAATGGACATAACTATATAATAAACCAGAAGGAAGCTTTACATATAAAGTATAAATCCCACAAATATTATGTGATATGCCACAATATGCTTATCAGTAAGAATTAAGACATTACTGGTCATATTTGTGGCACTGATGTGCCCGGCGTCACATTGATTTCCAGTCAGGATAAACTTTTAGAAAAAAAGCAAAGTTCCTTCTGGCAATTGTCCAACAATCTCAATACAACGCTGTGATCCATGAATGGGCCACAGTCCTGGCTCAAGCGAGCACCTCACCAGGAATGCCTGGCGAGAACATTACGTGACTTCTTTACATTATTGAAGAATTCACATTTCCTTTGCCGTAGAGACTGAACATTTGTACCATATTGTCTTCCCATGATCTAGTCAAGCTTCAGGCATTTCAAGCTTGTATTTGTCAGCTTTTGACAAGTAGTGCGTCCTCTTTCTGCAGAACAGGAGTTTTGAAGATTGTGTATCTAATCTATAAGATATTGTTCATCTTCAGTACAATTCACAGTCTGAACACCCTAAATTCTTACAGTATTTCATGGTAGAGTTATCCAGTCTGTAATCAACACCACAGAATTCCTTCATGGCTCAGAAGACATAACTATAAATCTGTGATCATCTGTCTCATAAAAGATTTCTGTAGCACACAGTGATTCACAACTACTCTTAATTCAATGGTTTACACTGTGTGCACCCCCTTATAGCATTCATTATAGTACTGTAACTGATTGTACCTGTGCAACACTCTAATTGGGCACTCACGGACACATGCTGAATGGGACACCAAAATGCATAAATGCTAATTGGAAACGAGGTACTGATCTGATGATGAATGGATATGGTCTTCAACCTGAAATTGTCTTCAATACTTCTGTGATCTTTCAAGGCAGAGTTTTGAAAAAAAAGACTTTGAGACTTCAGAGCAATTGTCTATGAAGTCTTCGATCAATAAAAAAGTAGTGAGTGTCAGAGTAGGGCACAGTTTTCCTCACTAAAATTTGAAAGTAAATTGTTCCTTGCCTCTCAGTCCTGGAAATGCTTGCTGTCTCCTATTGCCTTTCTTAAAGATCTTCCATTCTGACTGAATGACCCATCTGTATTCAGTTGGATAATTCCACAGCTTGGCCTTATCTGAGCATTTTCAGAATTTGTTTTAAAAGATTGAGTCTCACATTTCAGCAATTTTTCTTCTGCACAACTGGAAACCAGAATATCTTAAGCTGGGTACACTACACTGTTTTCGTCCAATAATCGGCTCAAACAGCCGACATACGACCGCTCGTTCAGAAGTGTGTGCAGTGACACGATGGTCGTAAGTCTGCCCAAATGGACGATTATCGCCTCATTTGGTTGGTCATACCGTTTAATATTTTCGTTCCAATCTCGTTTCCGCTGTGTAGTGTGTACAAACTTCCGACCAATCCACAACAGTGAGTACGAAATTACAATCACATTGCTCACGACAACATGGCTGTAAAAAGTCGCTAAAGGGATGTCCGATCTTCACTTTATCATCCTAAACAAGGCTAGTGTGTATGCAGTCCATGGACCGAGCGATCGGAACATCGATCGCATGTAAAATCGCTCGGCATAAAAAGTTGGTCGAAATTTCTGTAGTGTGTACCCAGCTTTAGTACTTCACCAAAGTGCACATCATTCCAGCTTTGTCTTGTTGGTCTTAGTATGCAGATCAAATGTATGTTTGGGTGTCTTCTCCAAGGCATTTTTCTTCTTAACTTCTCAGCGTCCTGGCCTACATGACAACTTACAAACTCTACAGATAACATTATGTATATGATTGTCTCTGTAATTCAGAAGACTGCCCTTTTGTTCATACAGTCGCCTAACTTGGAATGATTCTTTCCTGACTAATCAAAATCAAACAAACACGTATCTAAGGAAAGAACAAGTGCTTGCAAGTCTAAATGTATTCTCTTTCATGGGATTAACCAGGTCCTGTGGACAGTTGTTTGGTGTCTGGCTTCCATGTACACTATATTGTAGTTCTGGCCATATTCCATCCTTCTCAGAACCTTAAGACATGCTAATATGTGTGGTTTACAGTTGTGAGAAGTTCCGAATTCACAAGATCGCTAAGGAGTCAACCTTACCGCATCTGAGAAATGGCTCATAACATCACACCAAAAAAAGAATTCCTCTTGAATGGAAAGATTGAAACTCCCCCTAATATTAATGGACCACTCAATCTAAAATGCATGTTGCCTTATAAAACATATACTTTCTATCATTCAGAAATATATAGTCCTTTTTCAGGACCCTATCAGAACTGAAGATATTTAAGATTAAGTTGGGATATTTTCCTAAATATCGCAGGATTCTTTTAAAAAATCCCATTGAAGGGCCTGAAGGAAGATGGTTATTAGTAGGAAATGACTGTTACAATATCTGGCACTTCGTAATGTTACTGGAGGTGGTAGAGCAGCTTTAACCTACTTATGTTAGTAAAGCTGTCCAAATATATTTCTTTTTATGGGATCCACGTGGCTTTATAGTCCTCTTACTAAAACCCCACCAGTTGCTTGGGGTACAAGCTAGATATCAAACTTCATTTATATTTTACCCCATTCCACTCTTCTGATACCCACCTACTCTCCCCCGGGTGTGAATCTTCCTGCTGATCTCTGTTCTCCACCAGCAAGGGGTTTGCTCCTCTTTGTTAAAGTGAAATGTCCATAGTCTCCAATAGATAAATTAATAGTTTATAATGGAGCCATATGGTAGGGCCAGATACTGGATTAAAGAATACATTGTCCCACAAGCGTGGACCTTGGATCGCATGTTTCCTTATCCATTGGCCAGGCTTCAATCCAGGATCCCATGCACTACACTTTTCCCCTAATTTAGTTTATTTTAAATGTGTAATATGTTTTTTTAGATACATTAATGCTGTGTATTTTTCTTATTTATATTATGTATGAATTTTATTTATCTGTGAAAAGTTTAATTAAAAACAAAAAACTGTATAAAGCGTACAACTCTCTGCACACCTATTATCTAGACTCTTAAGAATGAGTGTGAATAACAGGACAAGATTATTCTTCTAGTCTCAGATGTCTTAGTCAGTATCTTGTTCTCCACTTGTATAAAATTCTCCAAGTGCCAGACTTCCCAGAAGCCTACTGGCGGAGGACGTGGCTATTTTCGGGTCAGACACATATTGGGTCGGCTTAGTTTGGCTTTGTTATTCCTTAGTGGCGCTTCATAGAGATTAACATTATGTCTCCTGTTGTTCTGTCAGCTGAGACTTTCATGTCTGGTAACCCCACTTCTAATAGCAGCTTTCCTTGTTCATTGTATTCCTGATATACAAAATATGGCGGACAACACCTGGGCCTCCAGCTCAAAGGGGTCCATCATGGACCAACTATACAATGTTATACCATATTCTATCAAAAAGTACTTAGCATGTAAAAATGTGCGTATTCCATTTTATTATGTTATTACAGCAGTCTTTGTTCTAAGGAAATAGACATTTTATATTCATAATCTGTTCTCTATAGACGGGAAAATGTCCTACTTTGTATATGGTATGATTTAGTGTGTATACTATGTAAGGGAATTAAACCACGCCCAGTTTGACACTTTAAAATAAGAGATTCTAAAGTGGTGAAAAAATGGTGATGTAATGTTATGTAATACAAAGAAGGACCATCCTAGAGATAAGGCAAAATTTCAGTCATTATTCCATCTTATGCAGACGGGTAATGGACCAGCAGGATTCTTACGTCCACATCTCTATTAATCTGTTTGATCACGGATTCCTGCAAGTTCTCATTCAGTCTCCCTTGGCTCTTTGGTGTTATGGGTTCACGGGAAACAGATGTTACAAGTGACAGAAACAGTGTTTAAAGCGTTTCCTTGTAGTACGTCTCTTAATTTCCAATATCCTACTCTCCACAGTCTGGGCAATGGAACAGCAGTAACTCCCATACAGTCATGGGATGTGTCATACGTGTGGCTGACGGCACAAGTACTTTCTTCCAACCTTCCTCTCCAAACAAATGACCTTTTCTTGGCAGCACTGCTGGGATCATGAAATATCTATCCTGCCCATAGTACAGAATCCATGAAGTTGGGCATGATCTTATTATTAAAAGATGAGGCCTTGCCTTTGTCTACGGCATTGTTTGAGCGACAGGTTCTGCTATTATTCAAACGTTTTGAAAAATCTTTGCTGACCCCCACAGGACCCTTACTGCTGAGTCTGTTGCATCGCCGTTACGTCAGGGCACACGATATGTAGTGGACTTTGTCCTAGAGTTTTGTCTATGGATGAATAATACTGAATACAATACAAACAAATATCAGTATTGGCTAGGTACAACATTAAGGATGAGTTGGCCCATATTGATCCACCTACAGACCTGGACAGTTTAATGGATCATTGTATTAAAAATGGTTCTAGATTGTCAGAATGGACTAGAGAAAAATGTAGGGATAAAAAGCAAACTCAGCCCATGGTAGAAATTCAGACCAATCACTTATAAATCAGAGATGAAACATCTGAGGTACTGCTGAGGAGTGGTTGGATAGTTCTGTCTGTCCTTTGGTTTGGGGGTGATAGACCGACGATCACGGTAGGTCAATACTGAATTTAAGATAGAATGCTCTAAAAAAAATCTTAAGACAAACTGAGAGTCTCTGTCAGACACTATATGTATAGGGATACCACAAAGTCTCACTGCATTCTGAATAAATATAGATGCCAATGTCTGAGCTGGTGGTAAACCATACTTGCCAACTCTCCCTGAATGTCAGGGAGACTCCCTAAAATAGGCTTATCGCCCTCACTCACTGAAGAGTCTGGCATTCTCCCTGATGCTGAGCCAGTACAAGACATGGTTGGCTTCGCCATCTGTGGCATGATGACACAGTTCAGAAATGGTGTCCTATGTCCATGTATTGATGCCTATGGAGGTGGCCATTTTCATGGAGACCAAGATTTAATCAAAGACTGACAGGTAAGACAACATGACCAGTAATGAAGACAGAAATGTAAAAGACACTTCAGTCTCTAGATATTCATTAGCTGCTTTTCTATAATACAAAGTTGCCTACTCTCCCGGAATGTCCGGGAGACTGCCGCATTTCTGTGAGACCTCTCGGGAGAGCAGGGAAGCCTCCCGGGTTCTCGTCCTCACAATAGATAAGGGGGGGGGCTTAATGATGCAAATATTGCGTCATCTTAGCCCTACACCTGCTGTAATTGACCAAAATGGTGACAATTGTTTAGGGGCGGTGCCAAAATGATGCAATTCGTCAAGCCCCGCACCCGCACGCCCACCTCCCCCGGGATCTTCCTGAAGCCAACGAGGGAAAGTTGGTAAGTATGTGGTAAACCTTTTCAAAGGTATACGATTTCTAATTCTGCTAAACACTACTATGAAGTCCATGGACAACTGCGTCCATGGTATAGTGGGTAAAGGTAAAGGCTTATGGACGACTTCTAGGAACCTTATGTCTGGTACAAGTGTCACATGCAGGTCCATGTTCCTGTGTGGATAAGACAACTTGCCTAAGATCTTCAGGTACAAATAATTGGTTAACGGGTTTCTGCCGGGGCCTGGCAATAAGTAAAAAAAAAACACATATCCATGAACTAGGAATGATGGCTTCATCTTCTACATGCTCTGTAATAAAAGCAGTGTCAGCCTTGGTGGTTTCCGACTCTGGGCTAAAGGAGATGGTGAAATCAAATCACGAAAAGAACAAGGCCCAGCGAGCCTTTCTGGGATTCATTCTTTTAGCTGACTCCATATATTGTAGGTCACCACAATAGGGTGGAGCGCACCCTCCAGTCAGATGCTAATATTCCTCTAATGCAAATGTAATCAATAATTCTCTGTTACCCACATCATAATTAATTTCTGCTGATTGTCTGGAAAAAGAGGCACAAGGATGTGGTTTGCCATCTACCCTGTTATTCTGAGATAAGACCGCTCCCGCTCCCACCTCTGAGACATCCTCCCCAACCACAAATAGTAGACTACAGTCAGGATGCTGCAGGATAGGAGATAAAACTATCCTTTAACAGCTGGATTGGTTCCATGTTTACTCAGGTACCACAATGGCGGAAAATGACCTGATGAAATATCTGTAATAATTAGAAATCCCTCGGAATCTCTGGACAGTACCCAGCAATTTCAAAGCCGTACAATCACTAATGGCTTGTACTGACTGGATCATACAGAATCCCTTGGCTGAAATGATATAACCCAGAAATGCTACTTTATCTACTTCAGAGTCTCACGTCTCAGGTTTAGCATACATCCCATTCTATATTAATTACTTGAGTACAATTTTGACTCTCTCCAGAGAAATGTCATTCGAAAACACCACCATGAAACTACCTAAATATTCTGTAAATTCCTCATTCACAAAATCTTGAACCACAGCAGATTTCCATATACACATCATTCAGTATTCATGGTGGACAGTATGCTGTGTTACATCCGTCTCCCTTCTTGGTCCAGGCCCCCTGCCTTCTATTTCAGACAATATTGCGGCCCCCTGAATTTGACCAGTGTTTAGAAATGAACACAAGAAGGTATTTTGTTTTTTCTGTCATCATCACCACCTATATAGCGCCACCAATTCCACAGCGCTGTACAGAGAATGTTTGTCATTTACATCAGTCCCTGCCCCATAGGAGCTGGGTGGGGTACGCAATAGCGATGACTACATTTCCGCCAAAGTAAGTACGACAAAAGAATTCCGATTTCTGTAACGTAGACACTTAGGATATAGCGGCTTACTGAAAAAGTGAGAGAGAACAATTCCGGCAACCCTGCTCCGAACGCCGACCGGAGAACATGCCGGCACTCAGATTGACATTTTAAATGGTGACGTTTACTTTGCTAGTATTAAGGGGGCGATGTGAGGACCTGCTGGCTCTATAATGTCGAACCCTTTTTTTAAAAAAAAAACAGAGCTGGCGGGTTATCGCACTGATGACTATCACCGTTGGAGCTTACAGTCTAAATTCCCTAATACACACAGACAGATTAGGGTTAATTTTGGCAGCAGCCAATTAACCTACCAGTACCTACCTGTGGACCTGGATTTGCTTCCCTAGGCCCTGTCTTTTCCAGGCTTCCTCAGGCAGGAATGTGTGTATGACCCTACTCTTCAAAGTGAAGGCAGAGGCCTAGATATCTGCTCCTCGGTTTCTCCTTAGCTGACAACCCCAATGACATTTTGATAGTTATCTGCATTAAAGTCTTCAAACTCTCTGGATACTGTAACAGAGAATCTGTTACCTGCTCTGATAGACGGAGCTGACATGGACTTTTAAATGCTGGGTATTTCCAGCCACATCCAATACACCATTGCCTCACCACAATCATTTTCAACCAGTGTGCAACCTTGTAAGGAAAGGAGATTATTGTTTTCAAAGGAAACTCAGGATCATCATATAATAGTCCTAACTGTTTGCAAAAGCAATCTACAGACTGAAATATACTACCACAGGGCTCAAGGTTACACCATGGAGTAACCAGATGATGATCCCAATTATCTGCTGCTCTGATCCAGAGGATCTCGGTCTGAGTTTAAAGTATTAGTTTATCTGTCCCCATAAACCTGTCTGAGAGGTGCGCTTTAGATTCTTTCACTCTCTGGCTCTTTCCTTCTTTGCAATAACTAGAATTGATTAGTCGTGTACCAACTGGGTAAGGACCAGTAACTGGTTGGCCAATACCTGGGCAGAACTAGTCTCCAAAAAGTGGGCATGTCATAATGTACCGTATGCCAGCAATTATTTAACAAACCTATAGAGTGGGAATTCAGTATTACTGAAAGTACAGTAATTTTAACATGGATTTCTGCTCGGGACTCAGAGCTGTGAGCAAGAATCAGCATTAAAAATACTGTACGGTAATAATCATCATCACCATTTATTTATATAGTGCCACTTATTTCACAGCGCTGTACAGAGAACTCATTCACATCAGTCCCTGCCCAATTGGGGCTTACAGTCTGAATTCCCTAACATACACATACACAGACAGACAGAGTAGGGTCAATTTGTTAGCAAACAATTAACCTACTAGTATGTTTTTGGAGTGTGGGAGGAAACTGGAGCACCCAGAGGAAACCCACGCAAACACGGGGAGAACATACAAACTCCACACAGATAAGATCATGGTCGGGAATTCAACTCATGACCCCAGTGCTGTGAGGCAGAAGTGCTAACCACTGAGCCACCGTGCTGCCCCGGCAATGTGCACTTTTACCATAGTATCGGTAATAATGCTCATACTGTGCTACTTTCACGAGTAACGCGACAAATAAAATTCCTCCCATAGCACTGAATGTCTAGTCTTCAGCTATAGCAGCCTCTATTTCCCATAGATCTATATATGGTAACCGATACTCAGTGGCCCACAGGTCTTAGTGCATATACACTGGTGCATACAAAGGATATACTGAAGTCTAGTACCCTTATTCACCACAGAGCAAATACCAGATGGCAAATGGTAACTGAATACAAAAGACAGAATAGTAACACACAATCCAAAATATTAGCATAGAGCAACCAGGATGTCACAAACTGGTCAGAGCAGCTGACCGACAAGGAGATCAGTGCAGAAAGCAACGGTCAATAAACAAGCAGGGTCAAAGATTCAACAGACAACAAAACAGATATAGAGCACTGCGCCTGAGCAAGTTAACGGTATAACCAGGAATGACGGTGGGCTGCCGACAGCCTTATACCACTACCGGGAACCAGTCCCAAAACTCGATCAGCCCAGTTCTCACAGCACCGATCACTGATGGGTGTAAAGTGTGTAAATAGGCTGAGATGTATTGGATGCCTCAATCTGCCATTGTTTCTATCCCAACCTCTGTTCATATTCCTAACAACCTCTCGCCTATAACAGCCTTTCCCAATGCACTTATTTACATCTGAAGATGCCCACTTGTTACTTAATGACAAGTGGATGGATTACACAGATGATAATTTTGACCAATGGGATGACCCAGTGATTTTTTTGAAAGGAGTTAAAGCTGGTCATGCACAGACAGACATATTAATACATTTTGTAGCCAATAAAAAAGGGCAAATGGGTGATCAGGTTTCCTCCCACACTCCAAAAACAGACTAGTAGGTTAATTGGCTGTTATCGAAATTGACCCTAATCTCTCTCTCTCTCTGTATGTGTGTTGCTGTCTCGGTCTGTGTCTGTGTGTATGTTAGGGAATTTAGACTGTAAGCTCCAATGGGGCAGGGATTGATGTGAGCGAGTTCTCTGTACAGCGCTGCAGAATCAGTAGTGCTATATAAATAAATGGTGATGGTGATGATGTCAACCTACAGACTCATAACTCTCCTCAATACAGACTTTAAAATACTGGCAATAATGTTGGCCACAAGGGTTCAGTCCGTCCTTCAAAATTTTCTCACTGACCCTTTTAAAGTAATAATTTAATTTCTTCAGCAAAAGAAACTTTAGGAATAAAATTATATAATTGTTTATTTACAAAAGAAAAGCTGGCGCTGTGATATTACGTCTAAATTTCAGTCTCTGAAATTATGGTGTTCACAGACCAGACAGTTACTTTAGTAGCCACAAAAATAGGTTGTATTACATTTAACAAATTTCATATTACAATTGGCTGAGACGGGATATAGGCGTGTCTTAGTCCTTTTGGATCCCCTGGATACAATGGAGATTTGGGAGAAATTCTTCCAAGTCTTTGTTCACCAACTCTGATTAGAAACATCTGTTCTTTGAATTAACTCCTTCATTCCTGTTCATATCCCTCATCAGCTCACACGCAAGGATCCAATTGACATAATAAAACCACATCAAATATAAATGATATACTAAAATAAGATAAAACAATGTAAATATTTTCATGTTAATAAATTGGCTTCATCCAAAATAAAACCTCTTTGACATCCTTCAAGTTGGATTTGTGGGGGAATCGCCACTCGGTAAGGGGATCAGCGCGGCAATTGCGAGAAAGTGGCAGCATCATCTCCACAACCAAATCCTAACAAGATGTTACCGAGCCTGAATGCCAATAAGGAATTCAACACAGTGTCATTTTCTCATCTAATCAGTGTTGGAACACAGAGCATTTAGTTCGGAATTTATACAAGTCATTGGGTACTTCTATACAAATCCTTCTACATGAGAGGAGAAGGGGCACATGATGATACTGACCACCGTCGCCCATTCTGTTTAGTCTTCAGCCAGATCCCTTGTTGGGTTTTCTCCAGAGCTGGCCCACATTTCAACGCATCTGCATAGGAACTAAAGAAATTAAAATTTCAGCCTTTGCAGATGTCATTATATCATTGTTAACCCAAGCTGATCGCTGAAGCCGATATGGAGATAATCGGATATAGCAAAAGCTCATGTTTTTCAATTTATGTTGACAAGTTGATGACTGTTCCTAAATGCAAAGACTACATGACCGAATTAGGACAAAAGTTTCCAACTAAATTGGGCCAAGACACATATTTAGGTATAAAACTTTCCAAACATCCATTACACATCTGCCCACTCACATATCACCAAGCTATATTTATATAACTTAAAAAGAAAAAGATTTCCTTTCCTAAACTGATGCATTTATTCTAATCCTTATTGCCTCTAGTTACAAAAAAAAATATTAAGCTTATTTAGGAATTTCATATCGAAGTGTAAGAGGACTAAAATAAGTGTTTTAAAGCTACAGCAACCTAAATCACATTGGGGCAACAACCTCCAAAAGATCTGTCACTATAACCATGCAGCCATGTTAAGGTTCTTGCGAGAACAGGCTGAAGGAACGGGTATGTTTGCCAACACCACCTAACAAAGATGTATTTTACTGGCTATCAGTGCAGCAGGTCAGAAAGTGATCCTACAGTCATGGATCGCTATCAATCACTCTATTTAAAAGACAAATAATTCTACATCTTCGGAATAGACTGGTTGGAAACGACACTAAATAAGAAAAACATATTTTTTTAATGCAGGAGTTATATTTACAGACTACAGATAGTTTTGAGTTACGGAATATGGTTTGTAATCTTCCCATTCTACTATACTGACAGTTTTTACTCACTACATCGGGGGGAGCGGCAATCAATCACCCCACCCCCACCGTGGATCGATGAGATCGTGCACGTCTAAAAAGCTGTGCGGCGGCCGCTGAGTTTAACTTCTATGGGCGCCGCATAGCTTTATAGATATGCACGATTTCAGTGGCGCCCCCAGAGCCCGACGCCCTAGGCAGCTGCCTAACGGGCCCGCAGCCAATAGGTTCATGATTTGATACGATGGATAGGACTTTGCTCTGTAATGTGCCCCATGATTCAATAAAAACAAACAAAACCTATTAAACAATGAATGACAAGGTCATAGAATTTTATATACAGGTGTTTGAGGCCATGATCTATAGAAAGAACGTAAGAGTGCACATTATCCTGCTGCCAGAGGTCACTGCCATCAGGGAATACTGCTGCCATGAAGGGCTGTACTTGAACTGCAACAATGTTTAGGTCGGTGCTACGTGTCAGAGTAACATCCACATGAATGCCAGGACCCAAAGCTTCCCAGCAGAACATTACCCAGAGCATCACACTGTATACTGGTGCCATCTCTTACCCATATAAATGACGCACATGCCCCCGGCCATCCACATGATGTAAAATAAAATGTGATTCGCTCACATCGGGCCACCTTCTTCCATTGCTCCCTGGTCCAGTTCTGGCGCTTATATGCCCATTGTAGATGGGCAGGTGGTGGACAGGCGTAAGCATGGGCACTCTGACTGGTCTGTGGCTAGAGCCCCATACGCATCAAGCTGCGATGCTCTGTGTGTTCTGACACCTTTCTATCATAACCAGCATTAACTTTATCAGCAATTACAGTAGCTCTTCTGTGGGATTGGACCAGACGGGCGCCTTCCTCGCCACGCGCATCAATGAGCCGTGGGTACCTATGACCCTGTTGCCGGTTCACCAGTTGTCCTTCCTTGGACCATGTTTGGTAGATACAAACCACTGCATGCTGGGAACGGCCATGTTGGAGATGCTCTGACCCAGTCCAGCCATATCTATTTGGCTCTTGTCAAACTCACTCAGATCCTTACTTTGTCCTTACTTTCCTACTTCCAACACATCAACATCAAGAACTGACTGATCACTTGCTGCTGAATATATCCCACCCCCGACAGGTACCATTATAACCAGATAATCAGTGTTATTCACTTCACTTGTCAATGGTTTTAATGTTGTGGCTGATAGATGTATATACAGATGCAAGGATGCTGGTAGTATTCCAGTATTTTTGTTATATTTCAGTGAATATATAGAATTCGGAAATCACTACAGGGTCATATTGTGTTACAGATCGATTTCCATATGGAATAATCCAATATTTTCCTGCTGGTAGAAACTAGATAGTTTTCAGAGGCATCTAATGATTTACATATCTGCTCCTATTCAAATCAGATTAAGATAAAAGGTGATTTGCTGCTAATGTGAACTGCAAAAACTGAGACGTGCACTGCTGATTATTTGCATAATTGCGCCTCATCCTGGGCCTTGGAACGGACACTGCAATATTAATCTGAAACAATTGGAAGTAGTAAAACAATACCAACCTTCTACCACTGCCATCCATCTTTTCTCCCAAAAAAAGACTTCAGGTTTTTATTATATTAGTAAAATATGAACCTAGAAATATGCTTTCCCCTGAACTGCAGCTGTAAATGCGTCTTATTAAAAGTATAGGATGAGACCACCTCAGTGGTGGTAGACAAAGTCCTTTTATAGGGAAAACAGGCTATGAGGTAATACCCTGTAAACGCACCTTTCCACCCCTTTATCTCATCCCACAAAACAAAATCTTATATTTGAATTTAGGTAGAAAACCAGGAGCATTCAACGGCTTAGTAGTCCGCGCTCACCAAAGACTGCCCCTGAACCCCCTAACATCTAGGCTTACAGGAGCAATGGTGGACATGTAGCCTTAGTGTTCCCTATACAAACAATGGAATCCATGCAGCAGAAGACCGGGCCCCTCAACAGATGGCCCCCCTGGAGGAGAGATGAATATAGATCATCAATGCCGTGTAATTCATTGTGTATCACATCTGTGTAATCAGACACGGAGCACACATGTGTACATACAGTATTTATTGCACATTATTACATTTACATTGCGAGGTGCCTCATTCTCGGGGTGAAGGACGACCTGATGATGGCTGAGGGAGGCGAAACTTAGCAAGCTCTACATCATACTCTACAAAGGTGAAGGGTGTGTAAGAAAAATGCTGCTCGTTCTGGTATTTGGAATTATCAAAGGGCTCTTCAGGAGCAGGGGCAGCAGGGGGCGCTGGAGGCGACACTGAAAGAGAAAAGAAAACTAATAAATGAACAACGCAGAATATGAAGATTGGCACTAGGCTCACAACGCTGTAATGCTATAGACAATACACAGGAGGTTTTATGTGATTTATAGGATAACATTAGTCTGAGGGATTGCTGTCAGCTTCTTTTTTAGCAAGTCATTAACATGGCTGTCCCCAATCACAATAAATGGAAAGATGCAGCAGCAATAATGCCCATACGTCTTATAATCTATAAATATTAAGTTAAAGTAAAACTCTGCGCATACAAAGGACAAGCTTCCTATAAATGCAAAAACAGACTTACTAACATTATTAGAAATACAAGTAGCAGTAAAATACAATGAAAAGAAAACGAGTTACAATTAGATTTGTTGGACTAGGAAACTAAGCGGAGTTTGGTCCTGTCAGTCTCACTGGCAAGAGAACTATAAAAGGAACACGAACGGGTGGATTTATCGAGGAGTATTCACAAGCTCATATATTGTGCTGATGATCCAAGACACAGGATAACGATTACACATCTATTTGAGTTTGTAACATTTCCCTGCTGCAAGTTATCTGCTCTTCAGTCTGAGACAGAACAGGGAGAGAACAGCCCAGTTTATGCTGCAGCTTTCGTACTAGCGGTACCAATTCTTAAGAACACTTTCAATGTCTGCCCACTCTCTGCCCGTTTGTCTTATGCTGAATAGTTTTTGTATTCCATGCGCATTGTTCTGTTAACTGCATCCATGCATTTAGTATTCTGCTTACCTGTACTTATTGTTATTATCTGTCTGTACTTCCAACCTCCTGTATAGTATTGCAGAAGCCCTGTGGCACCTTCTAAAAAAAGATAATCCCTAAAGCTTTATTACAAACATTCAGGTATCAGACGTTGCACAGCAGCTGCAAATTCAGTTCCCACCCATCAGGAGTTTCCATCTTGGATGTCAGACAGGTCTTCTCAGCACCTCCTACATTTATAGTATCATCTCGTATTTCCAACCTTCCTATTATCTGTGCAGTTACTTCCTTCAGGTTTCCACCGATGATTAGTGAGGGAGGAGCACAGCAGGTTCTCTCCTAACTACAGGCTCAGCTGAATCATTAAATGATTCAGTTTGCGGCTGCTCTCTGCAGCAACGTTCCAACAACACCCCCAGCAATACACTATCTGATCAGCGAGTAAGCCCTGAGGACCATGGATCACCTCTAAACCAGGCTGTCTGGGGCTACATCTTTTATTCAGTTATCGATAACCCACTCTTTGCTGTGACACAAGAACTAAATGGAGCTCTGGTGGGATGTTCCATTCCCTGGTCCTTTAGTCTAATGAACTGCAATTCCACAGAACGCTCAGATCAATATGAAATCACTTGTGGATAATAATCTTGATTTCTTCTTGGTTGATGTTCCTGTGGCTGAAATTATGTTATCAACAGTTATAATCTTAAGATGCGGACGAGTTCCTGCTCCCATAAGACCCCCCCTTGTCCTCCTTCAGCTTTGCTGTTTCAGATAACAATAGAACATTATGCCTGAACAAGATGGTGACGTCACTTAAGGTTTTCGTATAAAGTTATTAACTGCAGATGTGAATAGGAACATTAGTTGTTTTGAGTATTAAAGATCACCGACATGTGATGAGCCAAGGTCTACTTTACATAGAACAGACATCGACAGAACCAAACATGTCAGATTTGTGACATCAAAACTTTCTTTTCTTTTAACCTCTCCAGAATAAACATTGCAGTTTTTATATCCTGTTTTCCAGCGTATGTGGCCGATGTTTTATTCGACAGACTGTAGCTTTATAAACCTAAGAAAATATGGGGAGCTTTGTATAATATAAACAACTGGCATGGTAGCATTCCACCACTAAGAGTATATTTGTAGAGGATGTGATGTAACTGCCTCCGGTGAGGTCCAATAGACCACATTTATATAGACCACCACCAATCATCTCATCAACCTTTCATGTTCCACAGCCTAATTCTCTGTCTGCAGCTCATTCTTCCATCTGTATATTGCAGTACTTCTCATATCATCCTCCATCTGACTACTCATCCCCCATCCGGTGGCTCGTCCATCGTACGGTAGTGCGCAATCCCCCATCCGGTGGCTCGTCTATCGTACGGTAGTGCGCAATCCCCCATTCCGGCGGCTCGTCCATCGTACGGTAGTGCGCAATTCCCATTCCGGCGGCTCGTCCATCGTACGGTAGTGTGTCATCCCCAGTCCTACGACTCGTCCATCGTACGGTAGTGTGTCATCCCCAGTCCTACGACTCGTCCAGTGTACGGTAGTGTGTCATCCTCCGTCCTACGACTCGTCCAGCATACAGTAATGTGTCATCCCCCGTCCTACGACTCGTCCAGCGTACGGTAGTGTGTCATCCCCCGTCCTACGACTCGTCCAGCATACAGTAGTGTGTCATCCCCCATCCTACGACTCGTCCAGTGTTCGGTAGTGTGTCATCCCCCGTCCTACGACTCATCCAGCATACGGTAGTGTGTCATCCCCGTCCTACGACTCATCCAGCATACGGTAGTGTGTCATCCCCCGTCCTACGACTCGTCCAGCATACAGTAGTGTGTCATCCCCCGTCCTACGACTCATCCAGCATACGGTAGTGTGTCATCCCCCGTCCTACGACTCATCCAGCATACGGTAGTGTGTCATCCCCGTCCTACGACTCGTCCAGCATACAGTAGTGTGTCATCCCCCATCCTACGACTCGTCCAGCGTACGGTAGTGTGTCATCCCCCGTCCTACGACTCGTCCAGCATACAGTAGTGTGTCATCCCCCGTCCTACGACTCGTCCAGCGTACGGTAGTGTGTCATCCCCCGTCCTACGACTCGTCCAGCATACAGTAGTGTGTCATCCCCCGTCCTACGACTCGTCCAGCATACGGTAGTGTGTCATCCCCCGTCCTACGACTCGTCCAGCGTACGGTAGGGTGTCATCCCCCGTCCTACGACTCATCCATCATACAGAATATCAATATCTGTCCGATGGCTTGTCAGTTGTACTATATTATATCATCCTCTGTCTCCTCCTCCATCTTAAGCACAATGAATGGTTTCAATTGAAATCACTCAAAGCTAAAACTGTAATCTCCTAAAAAAATTCCACTCTCCCAGAAGAGACCTCTGCAGAGCCACAGAAAACACATGCGTGGAGGAATTATACTTCTGGGTGAGGCATTCTTCAACGTCATAACTGAATAAATCAGATTAGTTTCAGAGCCTTTTCAGTGTAAACATATTTAGCGATTCACCTGCAATTCCTTTTGGATTGTGTAATCTATAACTTATTAATTTATGGTAAACCTACACTGCAGAAAGCGTGATGTGTCCTGAGCTGCTCTTCCTGTAAGGGTCATGCAACGTGAGCTGTATCTTGAATATGTTCCATGAGGACACGACAAGTTGGAACGTCATCTCAATGTTACCAAAATGTGGATTATGAAAGCAGCAGCCAGCGGCTCTGGTATATCCACGCGGCTGTGAGGGATCCCTTTACCATTCATGAACTGCTGGGTGCAGACTTTATGACTCCGCTCCTTTCTCCGCTTACTTCTAATCCAAATGTGTTACAGTTATACTATTTGTGAGGTATAGAAATGTGTGACCAGAAGATACAAGATATATCAGGCACTACACGGGGGCTGAGGGGAGAACAGAGGAAAACTGTAATACACAAGTCATAAAGAAAACAGACATGGGTGTGCCAAAAAGAAATCTAGACTGTGAGTCTAAGTGCGGTGCACGAGAAAGCACCAAGTTGGAGGACAAAATGTGAAATTCATGAAGGAGGGATTAAATAATCTATCAGACTATATTTTAATGGGTAGAAATCAGGTGTACAGAGGTGGAGGAATGAATAATACATATGGGGACGGTAGGGAGCAGAAAGGAAGAAGAGGGAACAACTTATTTCTACACAGATCTCTGCTCACATGAAACTGCTGGCTCCTCTTCTATTCCTTTTGGAAGCTCCTCGCATTTTCCAGAGGGAAGAATTTGGGTTCCAGTTGCCTCTATACCATCCGAGGATGAAGGTCCAACTGGAAGAATCTCACCATCTTCTGACCTTTCCCTCTCTTTTCCACCAAGACTCTGGCAACCTACAACGGTCGTCTGTTCCTCTGCAGCTACAGATGGAGCAGTGTCCACCAGGACTTCACTGTTCTCAATTCCACCAAGACTCCGGCAACCTACAACGGTCGTCTGTTCCTCTGCAGCTACAGATGGAGCAGTGTCCACCAGGACTTCACTGTTCTCAATTCCACCAAGACTCTGGCAACCTACAACGGTCATCTGTTCCTCTGCAGCTACAGATGGAGCAGTGTCCACCAGGACTTCACTTTTCTCAATTCCACCAAGACTCTGGCAACCTACAACGGTCATCTGTTCCTCTGCAGCTACAGATGGAGCAGTGTCCACCAGGACTTCACTTTTCTCATTTCCAGCAGACTTTTCTTTTAGGACCTCTGTTCCTTTGTGTTCTTGTGTTAATGGCCTTTCTACATGAGTGGGACTTTGACGATGGTCAGATGCCTGGATAGATGTTCCGTCACTCTCTCTTTTCTTGTTGTGCGCAGGAGCAGCATCTTCCTCCTCCTCTTCACTCTCGGAATCAGAGCTGGAACTTGAGGAATCATCTTCCTGCTGAGGTTCTTTGTCTGCTCTTTGTATTTCCTGCTGTGACACCTCATGTCCTATCTGCACATCTCCCTCTGACTGTCCGCTCACACTTCCCGCATCTGGCACTGGTGCATGGACAGTTGTAAGTGGTTCAGGATGAGACCGATTTCTATTCTCACCTGATGCCGTGTCCTGGAAATTAGAGAATTTCACGGGGAAAGACACCAATGTTTTACTGATTCCTGTGTGAGATGATCGCTTACCTAGGAGAAACACAGACAGCCAGTGTCACACCATACCCACCGGATAGTAAGGTGCATTACACTGGCAAAACAGGTAATGTTTAACACCCGAAAGCAGAGAGAGGAATCATTACAGCTAACACAACCTTCAGCATAGGCATAAAGAGGTAATGTTAGAGGCTTTGACAAAAAGAAGTGTAAGTCCGCATGCGACAGAGAAACAGAGTTAGAGAGCTGAGAGCAACTGCTGTGATTACTACACAGCCACTAGGGGTCAGTGAGACAGAGAAACAGTGCTACAGAGAGCAGGTACTATGATTACAATGTACAGCCACTAGGGGTCAGTCAGTGTGAAAAAATTACAGAGTGTGAGAGCATCTGCTGTGATTACTACACACAGCCACTAGGGGTCAGTGAGACAGAGAAACAGTGCTACAGAGAGCAGGTGCTATATTTACAATATACAGTCACTAGGGGACAGTCAGTGAGAGAGAAACGGTGTACCAAATTGCATTTGCTGCGATTCCTACACACAGCCACTAGGGGACAGTCAGATACCAGATACTCAGGAACTTTGCAGTAGGTCCTCTTCCCAGGGCGGGGTCTATTTTTGGGCTTTCGGCTGTATTATTTCTGCATCTTTGTTAGCGAGAGGTTTTTATTCTCTTTTGGGGCAGATGGCAATCTAACGTTAGCCGTCATTATGACATTTATGTTGGGTGGGCTAATAAAGGAGAAGTAGGGTGACAGATTGCTCCAGGCTTGCAGCCTACAGGGGCAGATTTCTCTCTCACCTCCATTCTTGGCCCGGACTGGTGTTACATTGATCCTCGGTAGAAGGAAAGCCTGCAGGACAAAGTGACATTATCAATAACTCAATGCCATTGTTCCTATAACCTGCCCCAACAATCTGTCACTTATCTTATTAGCTCAACATTTACACTCAAAAAAAGCACCGTGCAAAGAGAATATATAAGTCTTCCTAAAGAGAGGAAACACACATGATCTGTGTGTGGAAATGGAAAGGACAATTACTAATAAAAAGAAATAAAGCAGGCCTACTACCTAGAAAGTGTCGTATGTATGTATAAAATTATATATATATATATATATATATATATATATATATATATATATATATATATATATATATATATATAATACACACATACATATACACTAAAAGACGGGTTTGAAAAAGTGGAGATGTTGCCTATAGCAACCAATCAGATTCTAGCTGTCATTTTGTAGAATGTACTAAATAAATAACTGGAATCTGATTGGTTGCTATAGGCAACATCTCCACTATTCAAACCCACAGTAAGTTTAGTAAATGCACCCCTTGGTCTCCAATTTTATGGGTAACACCCCAGAATAACTCGCCCATACTGCATAAAAACAGACTTTCCACTGTTTCCACTTTAGTGGCTCACTCCACCCTGTCACTAATTATACAAACTCTAGCCAACACTGACAGCCCACCCCCCCTCCTATACCTAATCCATAGCGGTGAAATATTAAAAGAGAGAGAAAATTGTGAAAATAGAAAGAAAATGGTGTGTAAAATAATCAGCCCCTGCGTGAAGCCAGTAGGTGGGATCCTTAGTAAATTAAGTCAATTCTGTCACCGTATAATTGCTTATTACTGACGTTTCCATCAACGAGTAAAACGTACGTCGGGTAATTGATGTTATGTATATATATGATATATGTATATAAGTAGAACCACTACTGCGCTCCAGCGATTGTTTGACATATGGAATGCACCAGATTAGATAGACTCCATTAGGTTCTAGACTAATATTGTTAGTTGTCCTTTTATAGATATGCATAAGGGGGTAGGTAGGTGTCCCCAGGGCTGGTATTCCTTTAGGTATAACTAGGTATATGATGCTTGAAGCTTCTATAATAGGTGATGGTCATTTTTGGAAATTGTACTGGTTGCAACAATATAGATAAATAAGGGAATGAGAAGTTTCTATATCCCTTATATCCTGTATATATGCTGGGGGACAGAGACCCCCATACAGTATATATATCATCACTGCTCCCTTTATGGGGGGGGACAGAAACCCCCATACAGTATATAGATCATCACTGCTCCCTCTATGGGGGACGACGACAGAGACCCCCACACAGTATATATATCATCACTGCTCGCTCTATGGGGGGGGGGGGACGACAGAGACCCCCACACAGTATATATATCATCACTGCTCCCTTTATGGGGGGGGACAGAGACCCCCATACAGTATATAGATCATCACTGCTCCCTCTATGGGGGGGGGACGGGGGACAGAGACCCCCATACAGTATATAGATCATCACTGCTCCCTTTATGGGGGGGGACAGAGACCCCCATACAGTATATAGATCATCACTGCTCCCTCTATGGGGGACGACGACAGAGACCCCCACACAGTATATATATCATCACTGCTCGCTCTATGGGGGGACACAGAGACCCCCATACAGTATATAGATCATCACTGTTCCCTCTATGGGGGGGGGACAACAGAGACCCTCATACAGTGTGTATATGTATATGTATGTATATATATATATATATATATATATATATATATGTATGTATAAAATCACTGCTCCCTCTATGGGGGGGGGACAGAGACCCCCATACAGTATATAGATCACCACTGCTCTCTCTATGGGGGGACGACAGACCCTCCCCCATCTTACCTCCAGCCGCAGCCTCCTCACAGCTCTCAGCGTAGGAGCCGCCATTTTGACCCTGAGCTATACAGTGGTCACGTGACACATGAACACTAGAGAGCGATCAGCGACACTAGCTCGGCGGCCATCTTGTCAGAGAGCAACCTGCGGACTGTGTATTACCTCTAGTGTCAGTGCGTCATAAGGACGAGACACTCAGCACATGGTCAGTATGGCTCTATCTGTGTGTATATATATATATGTATATATATATATATATATATATATATATATATATATATATATATATATATATATATAATATATAATATATATATATATACATATACATACACATACCTCTATATATCTGTTATTTATACTGTCCCTCATATTATGTATACTGTCACTGTTAAATGTTATATATACTGTCCCTACTTTCTGTCACTCTCATATTATGTGTATCATCACTGTTATCGTATGTTATATATATACTGTCCCTCATATTATGTGTACTATCACTGTTATCATATATACTATCCCTATAATACGGCCTCTGTCTGTATATACTGTATAATGGTCCCCTCTATAGACGTATATCCCTGTCTTTATGTCCCTGTATAGATCAGTGCTGGGATCTGTGTTCATACAGCTATATACGATGCTGCGACTGAGAGCCAGGAACCTGTGTATCATTGTGGGGAGCCGCCTGCTGGGGGGCAGAACCGGGTATATTGTGTAACGTGTCATTATCATCATATGTGTCAGGCTCAATTCTCAATAACTCTGTGCTGGGGGCACTCTCCTCCTATTCGCTGCATGTTGGGGGGCGCTCTCCTCCTATTCGCTGCATGTTGGGGGGCGCTCTCCTCCTATTCGCTGCATGTCACTTTATGTGCTAGGGAGAGGGGATTCTACTGTTTCTGTATGTGCTGGGGGGAGTCTACTGTCTCTGTATGTGCTGGGGGGGGGGTTTTACTGTCTCTGTATGTGGTGGGGGGAGTCTACTGTCTATGTGCTGGGGGGGTTCTACTGTCTATGTGCTGGGGGGTTCTACTGTCTGTATGTGCTGGGGGGGTTCTACTGTCTCTGTATGTGCTGGGGGGTTCTACTGTCTCTGTATGTGCTGGGGGTTCTACTGTCTCTGTATGTGGTGGGGGGGTTCTACTGTCTCTGTATGTGGTGGGGGGGTTCTACTGTCTCTGTATGTGCTGGGGGGGTTCTACTGTCTCTGTATGTGCTGGGGGGGTTCTACTGTCTCTGTATGTGCTGGGGGGGTTCTACTGTCTCTGTATGTGCTGGGGGGTTTCTACTGTCTCTGTATGTGGTGGGGGGAGTCTACTGTCTATGTGCTGGGGGGGTTCTACTGTCTATGTGCTGGGGGGGTTCTACTGTCTATGTGCTGGGGGGGTTCTACTGTCTCTGTATGTGCTGGGGGGTTCTACTGTCTCTGTATGTGCTGGGGGGTTCTACTGTCTCTGTATGTGCTGGGGGGTTCTACTGTCTCTGTATGTGGTGGGGGGGTTCTACTGTCTCTGTATGTGCTGGGGGGGTACTACTGTCTCTGTATGTGGTGGGGGGAGTCTACTGTCTCTATGTGCTGGGGGGTTCTACTGTCTCTGTATGTGGTGGGGGGGTTCTACTGTCTCTGTATGTGGTGGGGGGGTTCTACTGTCTCTGTATGTGGTGGGGGGGGTTCTACTGTCTCTGTATGTGGTGGGGGGTTCTACTGTCTCTGTATGTGGTGGGGGGGTTCTACTGTCTCTGTATGTGGTGGGGGGTTCTACTGTCTCTGTATGTGGTGGGGGGGTTCTACTGTCTCTGTATGTGGTGGGGGGGTTCTACTGTCTCTGTATGTGCTGGGGGGGGTTCTACTGTCTCTGTATGTGTTGGGGGGAGTCTATCTCTGTATGTGCTGGGGGGAGTCTACTGTTTATGTATGTGCTGGGGGGTTCTACTGTCTATGTGTTGGGGGGAGTCTACTATCTCTGTATGTGCTGGGGGAGTCTACTGTTTATGTATGTGCTGGGGGGTTCTACCGTCTCTGTATGTGTTAGGGGGAGTCTACTGTCTCTGTATGTGCTGGGGGGAGTCTACTGTCTCTGTATGTGCTGGGGGGAGTCTACTGTCTCTGTATGTGCTGGGGAAGTCTACTGTCTCTGTATGTGGTGGGGGGGTTCTACTGTCTCTGTATGTGGTGGGGGGGTTCTACTGTCTCTGTATGTGGTGGGGGGTTCTACTGTCTCTGTATGTGGTGGGGGGGTTCTACTGTCTCTGTATGTGGTGGGGGGTTCTACTGTCTCTGTATGTGGTGGGGGGGTTCTACTGTCTCTGTATGTGGTGGGGGGGTTCTACTGTCTCTGTATGTGCTGGGGGGGGTTCTACTGTCTCTGTATGTGTTGGGGGGAGTCTATCTCTGTATGTGCTGGGGGGAGTCTACTGTTTATGTATGTGCTGGGGGGTTCTACTGTCTATGTGTTGGGGGGAGTCTACTATCTCTGTATGTGCTGGGGGAGTCTACTGTTTATGTATGTGCTGGGGGGTTCTACCGTCTCTGTATGTGTTAGGGGGAGTCTACTGTCTCTGTATGTGCTGGGGGGAGTCTACTGTCTCTGTATGTGCTGGGGGGAGTCTACTGTCTCTGTATGTGCTGGGGAAGTCTACTGTCTCTGTATGTGCTGGGGGGAGTCTACTGTCTCTGTATGTGCTGGGGGGGGTTCTACTGTCTCTGTATGTGCTGGGGGGGTTCTACTGTCTCTGTATGTACTGGGGGGGTTCTACTGTCTCTGTATGTGCTGGGGGGGTTCTACTGTCTCTGTATGTGCTGGGGGGGTTCTACTGTCTCTGTATGTGCTGGGGGGGTTCTACTGTCTCTGTATGTGCTGGGGGGGTTCTACTGTCTCTGTATGTGCTGGGGGGGTTCTACTGTCTCTGTATGTGCTGGGGGGGTTCTACTGTCTCTGTATGTGTTGGGGGGAGTCTATCTCTGTATGTGCTGGGGGGAGTCTACTGTTTATGTATGTGCTGGGGGGTTCTACTGTCTATGTGTTGGGGGGAGTCTACTATCTCTGTATGTGCTGGGGGGAGTCTACTGTTTATGTATGTGCTGGGGGGTTCTACCGTCTCTGTATGTGTTAGGGGGAGTCTACTGTCTCTGTATGTGCTGGGGGTAGTCTACTGTCTCTGTATGTGCTGGGGGTAGTCTACTGTCTCTGTATGTGCTGGGGGGAGTCTACTGTCTCTGTATGTGCTGGGGAAGTCTACTGTCTCTGTATGTGCTGGGGGGAGTCTACTGTCTCTGTATGTGCTGGGGGGGGTTCTACTGTCTCTGTATGTGCTGGGGGGGGGGTTCTACTGTCTCTGTATGTGCTGGGGGGGTTCTACTGTCTCTGTATGTGCTGGGGGGGTTCTACTGTCTCTGTATGTGCTGGGGGGGTTCTACTGTCTCTGTATGTGCTGGGGGGGTTCTACTGTCTCTGTATGTGGTGGGGGGGTTCTACTGTCTCTGTATGTGCTGGGGGGGTTCTACTGTCTCTGTATGTGCTGGGGGGGTTCTACTGTCTCTGTATGTGCTGGGGGGGTTCTACTGTCTCTGTATGTGCTGGGGGGGTTCTACTGTCTCTGTATGTGCTGGGGGGGTTCTACTGTCTCTGTATGTGCTGGGGGGGTTCTACTGTCTCTGTATGTGCTGGGGGGAGTCTACTATCTCTGTATGTGCTGGGGGGAGTCTACTGTTTATGTATGTGCTGGGGGGTTCTACTGTCTCTGTATGTGCTGGGGGGAGTCTACTGTCTCTGTATGTGCTGGGGGGAGTCTACTGTCTCTGTATGTGCTGGGGGGAGTCTACTGTCTCTGTATGTGCTGGGGGGAGTCTACTGTCTCTGTATGTGCTGGGGGGAGTCTACTGTCTCTGTATGTGCTTGGGGGAGTCTACTGTCTCTGTATGTGGTGGGGGGAGTCTACTGTCTCTATGTGCTGGGGGGTTCTACTGTCTCTGTATGTGGTGGGGGGGTTCTACTGTCTCTGTATGTGGTGGGGGGGTTCTACTGTCTCTGTATGTGGTGGGGGGTTCTACTGTCTCTGTATGTGGTGGGGGGGTTCTACTGTCTCTGTATGTGGTGGGGGGTTCTACTGTCTCTGTATGTGGTGGGGGGGTTCTACTGTCTCTGTATGTGGTGGGGGGGTTCTACTGTCTCTGTATGTGCTGGGGGGGGTTCTACTGTCTCTGTATGTGTTGGGGGGAGTCTATCTCTGTATGTGCTGGGGGGAGTCTACTGTTTATGTATGTGCTGGGGGGTTCTACTGTCTATGTGTTGGGGGGAGTCTACTATCTCTGTATGTGCTGGGGGAGTCTACTGTTTATGTATGTGCTGGGGGGTTCTACCGTCTCTGTATGTGTTAGGGGGAGTCTACTGTCTCTGTATGTGCTGGGGGGAGTCTACTGTCTCTGTATGTGCTGGGGGGAGTCTACTGTCTCTGTATGTGCTGGGGAAGTCTACTGTCTCTGTATGTGCTGGGGGGAGTCTACTGTCTCTGTATGTGCTGGGGGGGGTTCTACTGTCTCTGTATGTGCTGGGGGGGTTCTACTGTCTCTGTATGTACTGGGGGGGTTCTACTGTCTCTGTATGTGCTGGGGGGGTTCTACTGTCTCTGTATGTGCTGGGGGGGTTCTACTGTCTCTGTATGTGCTGGGGGGGTTCTACTGTCTCTGTATGTGCTGGGGGGGTTCTACTGTCTCTGTATGTGCTGGGGGGGTTCTACTGTCTCTGTATGTGCTGGGGGGGTTCTACTGTCTCTGTATGTGTTGGGGGGAGTCTATCTCTGTATGTGCTGGGGGGAGTCTACTGTTTATGTATGTGCTGGGGGGTTCTACTGTCTATGTGTTGGGGGGAGTCTACTATCTCTGTATGTGCTGGGGGGAGTCTACTGTTTATGTATGTGCTGGGGGGTTCTACCGTCTCTGTATGTGTTAGGGGGAGTCTACTGTCTCTGTATGTGCTGGGGGTAGTCTACTGTCTCTGTATGTGCTGGGGGTAGTCTACTGTCTCTGTATGTGCTGGGGGGAGTCTACTGTCTCTGTATGTGCTGGGGAAGTCTACTGTCTCTGTATGTGCTGGGGGGAGTCTACTGTCTCTGTATGTGCTGGGGGGGGGTTCTACTGTCTCTGTATGTGCTGGGGGGGGGGTTCTACTGTCTCTGTATGTGCTGGGGGGGTTCTACTGTCTCTGTATGTGCTGGGGGGGTTCTACTGTCTCTGTATGTGCTGGGGGGGTTCTACTGTCTCTGTATGTGCTGGGGGGGTTCTACTGTCTCTGTATGTGGTGGGGGGGTTCTACTGTCTCTGTATGTGCTGGGGGGGTTCTACTGTCTCTGTATGTGCTGGGGGGGTTCTACTGTCTCTGTATGTGCTGGGGGGGTTCTACTGTCTCTGTATGTGCTGGGGGGGTTCTACTGTCTCTGTATGTGCTGGGGGGGTTCTACTGTCTCTGTATGTGCTGGGGGGGTTCTACTGTCTCTGTATGTGCTGGGGGGAGTCTACTATCTCTGTATGTGCTGGGGGAGTCTACTGTTTATGTATGTGCTGGGGGGTTCTACTGTCTCTGTATGTGCTGGGGGGAGTCTACTGTCTCTGTATGTGCTGGGGGGAGTCTACTGTCTCTGTATGTGCTGGGGGGAGTCTACTGTCTCTGTATGTGCTGGGGGAGTCTACTGTCTCTGTATGTGCTTGGGGGAGTCTACTGTCTCTGTATGTGCTGGGGGGAGTCTACTGTCTCTGTATGTGCTGGGGGGGGTTCTACTGTCTCTGTATGTGCTGGGGGGGTTCTACTGTCTCTGTATGTGCTGGGGGGTTCTACTGTCTCTGTATGTGCTGGGAGGGTTCTACAGTTTCTGTATGTGCTGGGGGGGGGGGGGCGCTTTCCTCCAGTCTCTATGTTGGGGGGTGCTCGTCTCTAATTCAGCTTCTGGATTGTCTTTGTAGGTTCTGTGATGGCTTTTTCGTGTTTGATTCCAGCATTCTGGAGATAAAACCTCCAACACAAGAGTAAGTGGGGCATATTCTTTCTATGCTTTGTGCTATTCTCATGAATAATAATGAGGACAATGCGTTCTGCAGGCTCTGTGGACATCGCACCCCAGTATTTGGTGTTTCTTTTTTACATCCATTTGGGGAACACTGCTCACCATAGGGTATAGAGGGTGGTGTGCTGTGAGTAAGGCACTAAAATTCTAACGTTTTGTCTGTCCTGCTCACCCCTCTATGTCTTCTGGAGGGAGGACCATCAGTTTGTGTTTTTTAGTGCCCAGTGAGTAGAGAACACCATGGAAGAGAGGGGTAATTGTGTTGACTCTGCCCCAGGACCTCTGCCTTCACAGTAGTGGCCAGATGTGCTCTCTGGCTCAGGTCCTGGGAGGCTTATGCAGAGTCCTGAGAAAGCTTTGGAGTCGTTGCCCTTTGATGGGTCGGTGCTTTTTGGTCCAGAATTGGACAAGATTTTTTCTTTGGCCACAAGAGGGAAGAGCTCCTTTCTTCCCATTAATGCCCCAAAGACAAGGCCAGACTTTTTCCCCACAGAGGGGTGCCTCAGAAAGGTAGGCAGGCTTGGACAGGCATATGTCCTGGTCTCAAGCCGGCTAGCAAACAGTCTGCATTACTTCTCTCCTGGTCGTCATTTCTAGTAACTTATGTAAAGGTTTTGAAATGATTGATTTGATTGATAGTGGTTCACAGTACTTTGTAGATCATTCCCATATAATCTATTTCAAATACAGATTCTACGGTGGAAAATTGTGGAAAACGTGTTGGGAGCTGAATACGTTTTAAGGCGCTATGTGTAATATAGATATACGTTTGTGTGTGTGTGTGTGTGTGTGTGTGTGTGCATGTGTACATCGAACAGACACAGCATTAAAACCACTGACAAGTGAAGTGAATAACATTGATTATCTGGTTACAATGGTACCGGTCAGGGGTGGGATATATTAGGCAGCAAGTGATCAGTCAGTTCTTGATGTTGATGTGATGGAAGTAGGAAAAATGGGCAACTTAAGGATCTGAGTGACTTTGACAAGGGCCAAATTGTGATGGCTAGACATCAGAGCATCTCCAACATGGCCGGTCTTGTGGGGTGTTCCCGATATGCAGTAGTTAGTACCTAACAAAAGTGGTCCAAGGAAAGACAGCCTTGGAACCCGCAACAGGGTCATGGGCGCCCAAGGCTCACTCATGCAGTTGGGGAGTGAAGGCCGTCTGGTCCAATCCCACAGAAGAGCTACTGTAATTGCTGAATAGGTTAATGCTGGTTATAATAGAAAGATGTCAGAACACATAGTGCATCACAGCTTGTCCTGGCATTTAAGTGGATGTTAGTGTGACACGTGCCACCTAGCTAAACATTATTGCAGACCCAGTACCCCCCTTTGTGGTATTGGTAATCCCTGATGGCAGCGTCCTCTTTCACAGGATAATGCGAACTGCCACACTGCAAACATTATTGAGGAACTTACAATACTGAAAGGATCTGCTGCTCACATCTTGGTGCCAGATACCACAGGACACCTTCACAGGCCTCATATTATATATATTTATAACCTCACAGCCTACTAGTGTACATGTGATACTCTGGGTGAGCTGGGAGGATATAAGATTGGGACCCTAGAAGTGGTGTCAGATAAGACTTAAGCGATAGGTTTTTACCCTCTATCTTCTCCTTGCTCTCCTCTGACGAGGTCCTTCCCGCCTCATTCATGTCCTCATTGTCTCTCAGACAGGACTCTTCCTCCAAGGTATCCGAGACAGATAAGATCCTGGCTGCGGCTTTCTCCCCGTCAGGAGAATATTTTGCTTTTACAGATGACCGTAAAAGACTAGTCCTGTTGAAGAGTGAACCAGCGTGGGAAAAAGTCAGCGTAAGGTGAGAGGAGATTTTCTTACCGTTTGTATTTCCAGACAGATGATAATATGACCGACATGTACAAAATAAAGAACGTTTTACACAACTTGAGGATTGTGTTATTAGATAAAGTAATAACTGGAGCTTTCGTTTATAATCTGCCTGTATACAGATGGGTCTCCCGGCGCTGTACGTCTCTCACCTTCTCCGCCTGTGGAACCCGCGTGTTGGTGGCAGATAAATCCGGAGATGTTTTCTCGTTCTCTGTGACGAGTTCCCACGAGGACGGTCGTCTGGAGCTCGGCCATCTGTCTATGTTACTGGACCTGGTAAGAGAACTGCAGGACGGCTTTTCTGATGCTGGATCATTTCTAGATATAAAATGTGATGCCAGAAATGGTGTCCAGGCCCATCCGGTCTGCCCTTTCTGCTTGTTGTTCTGTTTGCTTCTGTCTTTTTAATCTAAGTATTAACAATATTAATACGATTGTTGCATGAATTCTTGTACACTACGAGCCCCCACCACAGCTGCTAGTGAATATCGTAAGGATCTATCTCCCCTTCTGTATAAATCATCCGTTTCTCTCCCTCCAATGTCACAATATCTCCTTGTTCTAGAAATCCTCATTTATATAAATACTGTCCTGACCTCTATTAAAGCCTTAATCCCACACAATTTCCTATAAACAGATAATATTCTGTAAACATGCATCTGATCATTTTTCTTAGCTGCCCTCCTGCAAATAATTATTCCCTTTTCAAAATCTCTCTGTTTTGGAGACCAGTATGGCTGCACGACTCTCCCTCTCCATCTCCCACCTGTCCACAGGACAATCCTATGGGTATGTGTAGGAGCAGTTTACTACAGGACATTTCCAGTTGATTTTGATCAGTACTGACACGGACTGCATGGTGGGTAGGGTTTCATGTATTCCGGCTGTCTGAGGACATCCATACACCTGCATACACTGACACATAGCCACGGAGGTTACAGTCATGGCCAACCACTGCATATCGTTTCAACTAATATTTATTTCTCTTTACAGCTATTATACGGTTGTTTTGTAGCTCACCAGTTCCGATGTTCCAGTGCTGATTGTACCGCATGCCTCATGGCTGAACTATCACGCTTTCAAAGCACCCGGTATGTCTGAATAAACGGCATCAAGTGCTTCTCCACAGCCTGGATCTCATCTCTGTCCCAGGTTTTTTTCCACACTTCTTTATGACCTGAAAGGAATCAGAGTTCTCTATTATGAATCAGCGAAAAATAGAGAAAGCAACATTCTTCTGCATAACAAAACTGTGCGCTACACCAACCTTCGGAAGCCTTGGTTGGGCACTGGTCCCATGTTACTGGTCTCCCTTCTGACAGGGAAGTTTTGAACGAATGCTTGACCACTTGTCTCACTGTTTCAGGGGATTGCTCATCCTACGACCCAGCACTTTGCTGCTGGACCCGTTCTAAAAAGAAGCTGATATGTCAGTGACTAAGGTTAGAATCTTGCCTTTTGATTCCGGCAGTCTTCCCCTCTCAAGAGCCATTAAATATTTGATCTTGGCGAGTCGGAGGAGGTAATACTGCCGGTGCACCCTGATGTGCCAAGGAAGTCTGCCGATTGATCCAGTTCTGTGTTGTTTAGGTTGAGAACCTTTGACAGAGTGACAACGTGCTTTCGAAGCTTTGTGTAAGACAGTGTTTGGGGATTTTTAGCTTCACAATTTTGGGCAAAGAGAGATGTTTCATGTATTCATTGTGCTTTGCATTGCTGGTATCACCAGTATTGGAACTTTTCTCCTTCGTTTTCCCCGGATTTCAGTCCATGTGAAGTATCCACAGAGCTTCTCATGCTCAGAAAGTGCAACATCTTTGTGGAGATCCAAAGTATCTTTTGAAGAGAAGGTAGTCAACAGCATCTTGGAAACTTCCCCTTCCCTTCTTTGACTTAGTAAGACAACCTGCGCCAGGGGGACCTGGTGGATAACTTGCTTTGGTATGGTTGCTGTTTCTCATCGAGGTACATGTGCATCTTTTTGACATCTTCAGTGGAAGCTAAGAGCTGAGAAATTTTCCACTTCAACTCCTTAAGCGTTTTGAACCCAGCCAATAAGAGCAGCTTATTCCTCCTAGATCTTCCTGAAGTTACGTTTTCATTCTCAGCATTCCACAATGATCAATATCTTTTGCAAGCAATGTCCGACCTTCAGTGCCAGCTAGTGTGTCTTAAATTTACAGGTTCCATTCTAGTAGCCAGCAACCAGGTCTACTACATGCAGAAAGTCCATCTTCTCCAATGGTCTAGCTTCCGGCATGTAACAGTAGTCTCCCCATTTCTCAAAGATTCTGATGGATGTACTCGTGTTTGCCAACATATGACTCAACCCGGTGGAAGTGATGCTGCTTCATCTTCCAGATGTATCCGTCATTTTTGACTGTGAGAAAAATTTAATCTTGGGTCATGTTGTTCAAGAGCTTCCAAAATCCACCACCCATGTCAGGAGGAACAGGCTGAGCAATGACACACAGAGACTGGACTCTGTTTTTTTGCCAGGTTTGGGTTTGTTGCCCCTTTGGATCAGCTTACATCTCTTTATGGAATTTTCTTGCAAACAAGCCTTGGCAGGCTGCACAGTGCATGAAACCTTCGGGAACTATGTCTTTTTCTGATAGTTTGCGTGGAATCACAATGCCACGTCCTGTCCTCATTACCCCAGAGTTGTGTTCGAAGTTGCTCTATTCCGAAGATGTGCAAATTGCATGCGCCTGTCCTTCGAGTGCTTGGAGAATTTCATCGGCCTGGCAACTTGCGGTGAACATGTTCCATGTGCCGGGCTGTTTTTGAGAGAGGTTACTCACTGTAAGCAGTACTGCTTTTTATTATATGCTCTGGAGCCATCATTTTTTTGGAAAGTGATTGGACGGACACCACATCATCTTTTCGGCTTTTTGTGTTCCTTCTCTTTGTTCCACTGCTGCTACTGCTGTGGTCTGAAGGATGACAGACCTATTCATCTCATCTGCTATCCAGTCTATAGTGGGAGCCACCACGGGGCTGTGTCATGCCTCACTGCCGCTACTGCTGTGGTCTGAAGGATGACAGACCTATTCATCTCCTCTGCTATCCAGTCTATAGTGGGAGCCACCACGGGGCTGTGTCATGCCTCACTGCCGCTACTGCTGTGGTCTGAAGGATGACAGACCTATTCATTTCCTCTGCTCTCCGGTCTATAGTGGGAGCCACCACTGGGCTGTGTCATGCCTCACTGTCCGAGAAGCATGCAGCCATGTCTTATCCCCCTTATGTATGGGCAGGAAAGCTGCATTCTCCATCTCTTCTGAAGTGTCAGCTGACGTACGTATGAGCCTGCTGTGACATCCGGTGGTGACGTGCACACTCTGCCTTCACATCAGACACACACACAAGTGACTTGTTGGGACATGTGCAGGATTTGATGCCGTGTTTGTTATCAAGGTCTCCTGCAGTGATAGCATTAGTCAATGTCATGGATATTTTGTGTCCCCACTATGACTCGGGTCCCCACTTTGAATCGGGTCCCCACAAGTGTAGGAATACATGCACACACTCGCAGGTCTCAGCAGGTCATGTGATAGTGGAGAGGAGGACTTTTACAAAGCTCACAGCCGCGGTCCAATGGCTCAGTTCTCCATTAGGTATAAGATCCTCCCCTGTGGGGGGGGGGGGTGAGAGGTTCAGGGTGTGGAGAGCGCAAGGGTGGGTGCATCAATTTGTCAGCCATGGTGGAGATACTTCAAAGACTACTCCTGAGTTGGGGTAAGTTGAAACCCAGACCATTCTCCTATAGCTTTCTACCCTTTCCACTCCTTGTAGTATGCTCAGAGTTTTTGAAGAAAGGCTTTGCATGCAGCTAAAGTGTCAGTTCATCTGTTTTAGGTCTATTATTGTATAAATAATGAACATTGTCAAGTTGTATCTTTTTGCTTTTAAATTGCCGAGAAGGCTTTCCTGTGTTATCTGTGTTAGTGAATGTGAAGATACGTGGTTCCCAAATCACTCAGACACGGTATTAGAGAAAAATTAGAAGGATGATATATTCTGCAGAACGGGATTAAATACAGCACGGCCCCGTAACGATATCAGGTCCAACAAGGGAGGAAATCAGTTCAAATAAATCCAGTGAGATGTTTCACAGCGCATCTCTGGCAGAGAATCACCTCTTGGCCAAAGTCAGTCACAATCTCAGTTCCCAGGGTTGCCTCTTTTATCACTTCCTAATCCCACCTTGGGAACTGCCTGTCCAGGGAAGTTGCAAAAGGTCCCAATTGGTGGGCTGCTTATACTATCCAGCCCCCTCCCCTACCTCCCCCATGTGACCCCTGTGGGTCCGACTCCTGGCTGTCTATAGAGCTCACTAGTGGACAATAGACAGCAAACAGAAATAACAATGGTACCTTAATTCACTCAACTCCTGAGTGTTCCCTGTGGATGTGAAATTTACCCCTGAAGTACTTTTCCAAGGAGATATTACATTTCCATCACTGGTATATCCTGAGAACAACAGGACTAAAAAGTGCAGTCCGGGTATGGATTAAAATAATGAGTTATAACTCTGGTTCCGTACACCATGCCCGTTTTATTTACAGTGAGAGGCGGAAGGTGTGATGGCGGCCACGGAGGCGTAAGGCGTGATGGTGGCCACGGAGGCGTGATGGCGGCCACGGAGGCGGAAGGCGTGATGGCGGCCACGGAGGCGGAAGGCGTGATGGCGGCCACGGAGGCGGAAGGCGTGATGGCGGCCACGGAGGCGGAAGGCGTGATGGCGGCCACGGAGGCGGAAGGCGTGATGGCGGCCACGGAGCAGAGTCAGCAGGAAATAATATGCAGTCCACTGGAGAGATTTCCTAGTACTCCCACGGAGACTAGTGTTTCTACCAATACGTGTACCCCAGATTACGTTACGTAGCCGTACCCTATATGATCATTACATACAGTGGGAGGTCGAGCAGCATTACATAGTAACTCTTAATCTAATGTTTGTTTCCTTCAAGAACACAGGTCATCTGTAAGTGAAAATTGCTCCAATCACATACTGGAAGTTTTATTTTGTCTAGAAATATGGCAGCGTCATATTTGGTGTTGGTTGGTATATGTTTATAATAAGGAATATAACGGACATGGCAGAATACAGACCACCTCTGTCACTGATTTCCCTGGATCCTATGTTTTGTTTGACTCTAAATTCTAGGGATTTTTCTCCTATTGACATAAGTAATAATGGTAGAATTATTAGTACCCTACATTTACCTTTCTCCAATCACCTTGAATTTTACCAGTGATTGGCGCTGCCAGTGTAATACTCCTGGATGTGTACCATCTGCACCCAATCACTGCCTGTGCCCAGCGTACAGCAGGGTCTTGTGTAGGTGACTATAAATAGTTGTTTGGTTGGGGTACAATCCCCCCCTTCTCCCTCTTCCTCTCTGTATGTATCTAAAGAACATTTTATTTTACTGACTGTTCAATCTTTTCTTCTGTTTTGTATGTTTAATCTCCTAGACAGCAGGGGATCTGCAGGCGTCACACAACACCCTCCACAATGGTTTTATCCATGTACTTTTTCTCTTGTCTGCTCCAGGCGGTGAGTCCAGGGGGAGAACATATCATCACGTGTGACCGTGATGAGAAGATCCGCGTCAGTCTGTGGGAGGCACCACATGTCATCAGTGCGTTCTGCCTCGGACACAGAGAGTGAGTACAGATCCTATCAGAAGACAGCGGGATGTAAGACTGGCAGCCAGCGTTGTGTTACAATCCGCTGGTGGTAAAGTGGCATATTGTGTATTGTAGTATAGCTGAGGAGATGTCTCTATGAGATCCGCACCCGGGTAATCCCTGGAGCGTCATATTTAACCTATTTCTTGTTTCAGATTTGTGTCACAACTACTGGTGCCCCCAGGACTGGAGAAACTGCTCCTCTCTGGATCAGGAGTAAGTGGTTTCCTGTCACCGTCTGTCTGTGCCTGGGGCTCTGTCTTTTTTTTTTTTTCTCCCAAATACCACTTCTCCAAACTCTCAGTGGTCCATCCTTCTTACCCCACCTATTCAGTACCCCTTCTCTCATTTATTACTACGCTCCTTCCCATATACCTCTTTTCTCACTGCTCTATGATCAGCTTCCCCTCTCTCTTGGTTGGAGCTTCCTTATGACAATACAAATTACAGCACTTGGAAGCAGGACAAAGCAAGGAACTCCAGACACTGATAGCTGCCCGGGTGGTAGGGACTCTGGGGGTTATACATTACGTTTACAGTTACTGGAAGATGAGCTGTGCTTTTCCCTTAAGTGTGTTGTCCTTATTTCCTGGAAAGTTTTAATGACTGGATTAGATTGACAGGTCTTGGAGAGAGGATGAAAGATGCCTCAATCCTTTCACACTCTTTCCTCCTCTTTAATTACTGGGCTGACAGTACAGAGGATGGAGTTGCAGGTAGGTGCGGGGTGGTTGTGTGTGGGATTGTCAGGTGCAATCCCAATGTCCCTCCTGATTTGCTGTTCTCTTTTGAAACAGCCAGTAATGACGTTGAAAACGGTAGCAAATGTGTTACGGCAGCATGCGTCAGCTGGATGAAATGCAATGTGTGGATATTGAAGTTCAGATAACATAAACCAACGCGTTTCACCCTCAATAATCTCTGACTACCTCAAGGATATGTTTGTTCCCAGTCCTGGGCCGGCCGGATATAAAGTAATTGACTTTGTATAAGGTTACAGTTGATTGGGGGAGCGTGTACCTGGTGGTAACCGTCAGAAACTACCCCATGAAATCAGCGCTTACTGGGCTACTTTGATCCTAACACTGTCCTCCAGTACTATGGACGTGGGAACATATTTTCACACCGTGGCAAATATACATATAATGAATATCTATGTTTTTTAATACAAATACACCAATAATGGTATAGAGCTTTGAAGCTAGGGTTAGCTTAATCATATTATAATACACAAAGCAAACATGCACAGAACTACCGATATTCTAGTAGTTAATCCTGGGTTAACCGTTTCAGGTTTGTTACTGCCGGTCAGGCTGTGGTCGCACTGTACTTTCACCCTGCTTTCAGAGGGCTCACAGATCCACAAGACCCGCAGGGATTACAGGATGAAAGAAGATTTCCAAACTCCCAATCCTTCATTGTACCCTCTCAAAAAAAAAAAAAAAAAGGGGAAAAATAAACACTTATGAAAGTCCATGCTTTGGTGACAAACTAGGTGTAACTCTCTCGATACTCTCCTTTCACCTCTTCCCTCCCTGGCCTGCCCTGACCAGGCGTCCTCCCTCTACAACCTCTCCCTCATTACTGCCCTGGATGCTGTCGCCCCGGCCTCCTCTGTCCGCCAGCGACGCCTCATTCCCCAACCCTGGCACTCCAAACTTACCCGCTTCCTCCAGAAGTGCTCTCGCACTGCTGAACGCCTCTGGAGGAAATCTCGCTCCCTGGCCGACTTCCTTCACTTTAAATTTATCCTCACCTCATTCTGCTCCGCTCTCTCCCTTGCTAAACAATCCTTCTTTAGGTCCCTCATCTCTTCTCAGTCCTCCAACCCCCGCCGCCTCTTTGCCACCTTCAACTCCCTCCTCTCTCCACCCCCCCCTCCTATCCCGACTTCCCTCTCAGCTTCTGACTTCGCCACATTTTTCTCTTCCAAAATCGAGGCCATCAGACTGAACATCTCCTCCTCCCATCCCCCTCCATCCTCCCTTTTCCCCTCACCTCCCCCCAACAACCAACTCTGGTGCTCCTTCTGCCCCACTTCAGGTGAAGAAGTTCGCTCACTTATTCTATCCTCTCCACCCTCTACCTGTCCTCTCGATCCTATCCCCTCTCGCCTCCTCCGCTCGCTCTCTCCCACTGCCTGCTCTTACCTAGCCCACCTCTTCAACCTATCACTCTCCTCTGGCGTAGTCCCCTCCTCATTTAAACACGCTCTCATCTCTTCCATCCTCAAAAAACCCAATCTTGACCCCACCTCTCCTGCTAACTATCGCCCTATCTTACTTCTCCCCTTTGCCTCTAAACTACTTGAGAGGATTGTCTGCAGCCGCCTCACCAGACACCTCTCGGACTATTCCCTCCTCGACCCTCTCCAATTTGGTTTCCGCCCCCTGCACTCCACCGAAACTGCCCTGGCCAAAGTTACCAATGATCTACTTTTAGCCAAATCCAAGGGTCACTTCTCCCTACTCATCCTCCTCGACCTTTCTGCGGCCTTTGACACCGTAGACCACCCCCTCCTGCTACAAACCCTCCTCTCTCTCGGCTTATCTGGGTCTGTCCTCGCCTGGTTCACCCCATACCTCGCTAACCGCTCCTTCTCTGTATCCACGTCTGGCTCCTCCTCCACCCCCTCCCCTCTTCCTGTCGGAGTCCCTCAGGGCTCTGTTCTCAGCCCTCTACTCTTTTCACTCTATACCTCCTCCCTTGGTGCTCTCATCTCCTCCTTAGGTCTTCAGTATCACCTTTATGCCGATGACATCCAACTCTACACCTCCTCGCCTGATCTCTCCCCCATCCTCCTCTCTCGTGTATCCGACTGCCTCTCTGCCATCTCCTCCTGGATGTCCTCCCGCTTTCTCAAAATTAACATCTCTAAAACGGAACTCATTGTCTTTCCTCCCCCCAGGCTCCCATCCCACCACAACCTCTCTATCACCGTCAACAGCACCACCATCTCTTCTGTCACCCAACTTCGCTGCCTGGGCATTCCCTTCGACTCCTCTCTCTCTTTTGCACCCCACATTCAATCCCTCGCCCAAAACTGTCGCTTCCAGCTTCGCAATGTTGCCCTCATCCGGCCCTTCCTCTCTCAGGATGCCACCAAAATCATCATCCACGCACTCATTATCTCCCGCCTCGATTATTGCAACCTCCTCCTCTCCGGCCTCCCCCTCTGCCACCTTGCCCCCCTCCGCTCTATTCTCAATGCGGCTGCAAGACTCATCTTCCTCTCTCGCCGCTCCTCCTCTGCATCCCCCTTCTGCCTTGCCCTTCACTGGCTCCCCATCCCCTACAGAATCCTTTTCAAACTCCTGACCACCACGTTCAAGGCTCTTTCCCAGTCCACTACCCCCTATATCTAAACCTCCTCTCCATTCCCACTCCTGCCCGCTCCCTGCGCTCGGCCAATGACCGTCGCCTCTCCTCCACCCTGGTCACCTCTTCCCACTCCAGAATCCAGGACTTCTCCCGTGCAGCCCCCCTTCACTGGAACAACCTACCTCGCTCCATCCGTCTCTCTCCCAATCTAAGCTCCTTCAAACGAGCACTTAAAACTCACCTCTTCCTCAAAGCCTACCATCCTTCCACCTAACCCATATTCCCCTCTCTCCTCCCGGTCCCCTCTCCCTCCCATATGCATCAACTGACTCCCTTTGTGCCTGAGTCTTGTTCACCCTCCCTTAGGATGTAAGCTCACTTGAGCAGGGCCCTCTTCCCTCCTGTATCCATACCTGTTCTTCTGCTCCGTCCTTACTGCATTAGCCTGCCTGGAGCCTCTGAAGTTTGGTATTTATTGTTTATTGTTCAGTAATGTCTTACCCTGTATAGTCTACTGTTTTGTACAGTGTACGGCGCTGCGGAACCCTTTTGGCGCCAAACAAATAAAGGATAATAATAATAATAACCATCAAGGGAGGGCTGGCAAAATTTAGTCCCGGGGGGGGGGCAAGTAAAAAAAAATGCCGGTGACCCAGCCCAAGATAGCCCATTATGGGACCTGACCCCCAGCCTGCCCCTGGCAACCATGGTGGTGTTGGTTATCCTCTTGTTTTGTCTTCACTGGATGGCAGTTACCTCTGACATCATACTATGGTGGTTCCCACGTGTCTTTTTCCACTGATACCCATTATTTGGATGCTGAAGATTGAAGTCCTTCTTGTTACTTCAGCAGACCAAGTAATAATGTCAGTCAGTCCTCGGAGGTTGTTTGTTTAGCCCGACCTACTCACTCTGGGGCCAGCTCCAAACTCCAATCTCGTTTTTCCCTATAACTGTTCAGCAACTACCTCACTGTTCCTTCAATGCAGCTGTTCATGTCCATCCTTAAAAAAACAGTTCACTCTATGATTAATATCCCCCTCTTGCTTCCTTTCACCTCTCATTCTTCTTTTTCTCTGTTTCTTGTGGGGTACCTCCACCCAGTTACCCCTGTTTCTTACCCCTCTAGGATGGGACATTGCGTCTCTGGAGATACGAGACCGGTCAAGAGATCCAGAGCTGGGAAATCTGCGGTATCCAGAGGCCTGAAGATACGCAAGAGTTCACGGTGAGGACATTGTCCACCTTTCGTCTTATCCTCGGAACCTTATTTTTCAGTGGATTAGCATTTCCTTGTGTTTTACAGAACATAATTGTAACTTCACATTTGACATTGATACACTAGATATTTCAGGACAAATATCTATAGTGTTAGGAATGTCCCGTTGTGATGATGTGCAGTTATATGTACCTGGGGTATGGCAGAAGGGTTAGACTGAAGGGATTAGTGTTTTGTGTATTATGGGAAGGTCGGCCATTGTGTGAGTGTGTAATGGGCAATGTGGTACTTGTGCCTATTACTACATGGTAATGCGCTGGGAGCACATTGGTGTAATATAATAATATATATAATATAGTTGTTTGGTTTTTTTTTCTAGAGATTTGCGGTCTCCAGAATCAGTTGCTGCCCCCGAGGAGAGAATGTGGCTGTACTGTGTGACGGGTGAGGCAGTTTCTGACACTTAATATTGGGGTAGTATGTGGGGTAGGAATGGGGACGGGAAGTCATATGACTCTTGATGAATGTTGGGCTTGGGGTAGTATCATGATACGGGTGAGGTGTCTTCTGACATAATAATGGGTAGAACGTGGTATCTGATACTGCTGGTATAGCACAGTGTTCAGTGGGGTAAGAACGGGCGTGGTTCTGCTGCCTGGGATGGAAGTCATGTGACTCTTGATGAATTCTGGTAAGGGGCATTTATAATGATTGTGTCTCTTCCAGTGTTCCCGGTATCTACCTGTTCTCCATCTCTGGTTCACACCTCACACACGTGCAGTATGTCCCACTGTCCTATGTCCCCGTGGACCTGGACTTTGAAGACTCTGCCTCCCTCTGGGTATTATCTGGTGTCAGAGAAGACGCTGTAGAGCTGCACCGATACAAAGATGGACACTGGCAGGTCAGTTATTGGCTTGTAGGGTGAAGTTGGTGAAACAGCAACACTTTGTATATTGGAGATAACTTAATTGGGACTAAACCCAAAACATGAGAACACATACATAGGGGACTAGTGTTAATACACATTAAGTAGAGAATGAATAACATGGTGAGTTACATCCGTTATATTTTACTGACTGGCAGCTGCCATATTGTTTCCATAGTGGGCGGATTCTACAGACTGAGGGCACAGATAATTCTATATTGCTGAAATACTCTGCTCTGCTTTTAGATCAATGTGATATTTAAACCGTAAGAGGAGGCAACAAAATGTTGTCTTACACTTGTATATCTGCTAGCAGAGCCCTATTAGTAGTTATTGATTCAAGTGTGTGACGAGGGATGTGAGACACACCCTAAAACACAGCAATTGATGAAAAGAACTCTACACATCCTCTATATAAACACTGTCTTCCTGTCTCGGTGATACATTGACTGTTCACACACCGATATGGAAGATGGTATTACATATTATTCAGATTAGAAGAGATTTTATTATTTACCCCCCATATAGTATTATTCCAGCCGGGGGTGCTGTTTTCCTGGTACCCTGACCGTAGTCCTGCTCGGGGTCAGTACCCGGGGAGGTTACTGTGATGGTGATCTGGTATCACAGCCCAATATAACATGTACCATGTTTCCATTTAGGCTGCACCACAAGATGATTATTTGAAGAGACTGAAAGAGGCCGTCCGGGAGAACTGGGGTGAGATGGAAGGTAAGTGCCCCTCAGACATTGTGGTCTGCCCTGAAGACAGTAAGAGGGAAAGGGGGTAACACCAATGCCTGATCCCTGACACATATCATAAAACCAGGAAATGAGTATCGCTCCCCCCACCAGTGGCGGAGGCCACGGACAGAGCTTCCGTTCCACCTGCCACGGACAGAGCTTCCGTTCCACCTGCAGATAAGGTGTTGCTGTCCTTTACTGTCTGTTTGTAGAAAACGACCATTCAGGTTTATTTAGCACATTTATCCCCCCACAATGAACTAATATGTCCGGGGGGGGGTGGGGATGACATCCTGCAGTTTGCGACCGTGTAATTCTGTTAGACACGGGTTACATTTGTCTTTACATACGTGTTACTTATAGGACACCTGTAAGGTCAGATAAGTCTCACTAACCCCGTGTAGAATAGTCCCATTTTTCAGGTATATATTCTGCAAGCTGGACATTTGCTATAATATTCTTTCATAAAGTGGGTGATGCTGCTTTCTATATGGTCACTAAATTTTATTATATTTATATTCTGATTGTCTCTAGAGGTGTTATGTAAAGGGATGTTTGATACAGAAGTGAGGTGCAATGTGGGGGAGAAGGAGAAATTGCACTTTTATTTTAGCTCCTATTTAATTGTATTAATTTAGTTCCAAACCTTTCTCACTACAGTGTCTGTGACTCAGGAGAACCGGTTCAGCGGTTTGTATAAAGCGGTTTGTGATAATATGGCCTCCTACCTGCAGAAGAAGGAAGCGCGTCTTCAGACCGAAAAACGGAAATTGTCCACTGGTCAACCTGGCACTGCTATGAAAGTACAGAAGACGTGACGACCCGACAGTTCATATCTGACGCTGTGTCAGATACAAGGGAAAGTCAAGCTATGACCCATAAATGGGTGAGAGGACCTGAAGATCCAGGTGGATCCTGTGGTACTTGGCCCTACTGACAGTCCCCTCCCCCGAATCCCGCTGGTCCACACTGCACAGTTTCCTGAAAGAGTTCTGTGGACGCCTCCAGCTGTGTTTAATGTCCAGATTTTTTTATTTTTATATTATGTAATGGAATTCTGTGTTTTGATTGTGAGATAATTGGTTTACGATCAGGTTGAGAAATCTGGTAACTTTTTTTTTTTCTTAACCCTAAAATTATAACCAGTAGAATAAATGCAAATATGTCTATAAGGATGTTATAGAAAATAAAGATATTTCATGGAACAGTTTATTGATCTTTGTGTGTTATCTATCCCTGAGCTGTGTAGTATTTGTCCTAATAAATCTTGTATATTTTACAGACCTTTACTAGGTCATTTGCTAATTTGGCCCATTTTTTTGGGTGCGTTCATTTGACGTTTGGCCAGATTTGGTCTGAAATGACCTAGTTGTACAATGGCATTGCCATCTGTGGCCAGCTTTACATACATTTTATGCTGTTTATTAGCTTGTCTTCTACTTCTTTTGTGACCAGACATCTACATGTGATGTGGGGTAGACACCGGTTTACTCTGACTAGTCTAGTCTAAAAAGTCAGCCTTTTTAATGCAGAATTTCTGTAGATGTGTGGATGAACAACCCAAGTGTAGCTGGTGCTACACAAATTGAGGATGACACTTTGGAATTGCAACATGATTATGGGGCTATTCTTGTTGCTGACGACGGCGCTAATGAGGATGTTGATGAGGATGATGTTGTTTGTGTAAGTCCTTCTCCGGTGGAAGCAGTTCTTGCACATGATAAGAAGAAGGCCATTGTCATGCCTGGACATAATGCCAAAAAATCCACTTCTTATGTGTGGAATTATTTTTACCCAAATCCTGACAACAGTTGTCTAGCCATTTGTAAAGCCACAGTCCGTAGAGGTAGGGACCTTAACCATCTAGAAACCTCATTCATGTTACGCTATTTGAAGAGTTCATGGGAAGCTTTTTAGGAAAATCAAAAACTTATGCTGAAAAAAATAACAAGAAGCAGTCCAACATCAACTAGATCCTGGCACCTGCAATCTACACAAACACCTTTCTCATCAATATCCTCACTAGTGATTGGAGTTAGTCCTGCATCCAAGTTGCTATGGCTTGGTGACTCCTCCCCTCTCCAGGATTCCTCTGAAAAATTCTTGAGCGTTGGTCCCACTGCTGCTGCTGCTGCTGGGGGTGGACCTTCAGCCCAGAAGCAGACCAAGAAGAAGACTACTAGTAGTTTACAATAATTTACTGTTAAACAATCCTTTACAAGAGGAAGCAAGTATGAAATCTGTTACCCAGTCGCAAAACGGATCACAGACGCCATGGCGGCTATGCTAGTATTAGATCTGCGTCCAATATCGACAAGTAATGCAGCTGATTTTAGACAGTTATTTGAGGTCTTCTGTCCCTATTACCAAATTCCATCACAACTCCATTTAATTAGAAAAGCTATTCCTCACTTCTACCAGAAGGTTAGAAAAAAATTAATTATTGGGCTACAAAATGCCATTCTACCCACGGCACACGTAACCACAGATATGTGGACAAGCGGATCTGGGCAAACTAGAGATTATATGACTGTGACAGCCCACTGGGTTGGTGATTCGCCTTCAGGAGTAGGTACAGCAGTAGCATGTACCCAACAACTATAGATTTTGCAGATGCAGGCCACTGTTTATCACCAGCTTCATTAACACCGCTGACAACCTGTTAGAAAAACGAAAGGATGTCATTGCAACATGGTTTATCTTGCTTGGACTCTCCTTAGGATATGACATTTCTGATAACGCCACCAATATTGTGAAAGCACTACAGCTGGGTGAATTCCATCACATTCCCTGGTTTGCTCACACAATCAACTTCGTGGTACAGAGATTTTTTAAAAATTACGGACGTGCAGCAGATGCTGTCTGTGGGTCGAAAAATTTTGGGACATTTACGGCATTCTGCAACAGTGTGTAGGAGATTGCAGCAGCTACAAGAACAATTTAATTTGCCATGTCAGCATCTGAAACAAGATGTGGTAACAATGTGGAATTCCACCCTTTATATGCTTCTGAGGATAGAGGAACAGCGAAAAGCCATCCACGCTTACTCCACAAGCCATGACATTGGGAAAGAAAGGGGATTGTATTTTAGTCTAGTGCAGTGGACAATACTTTCCATGTTGTGCAAGGTGTTGAAACCATTCGAAGTAGTCACCTGTGGAGTGAGTTCAGACACTACTAGCTTGAGCCTAGCGATTCCCTTAATTAGACTTTTGGAAAAGCAATTTGAGAAATTGAAGGAGGAGATGAAACAAATCAATTATGCTAAGTATGTCGGACTTGTAGATCAAGTACTTTATTCGCTTTGCCAGGATCCAAGAGTTATCAACATCTTGAAATTGGATCACTACATTTTGACAACTGTGCTTGAGCCTAGGTTTAAGAGCTATGTCTTTTATTTTCAACTGCCCCAGATCACAAGAGATACAATGAGCTCCTGGTGAGCAAGTTGACAGCTGAAGTGGTACATGACATGACGGCGTCCCCTCCTTCAGTTTCTCAGGCTACTGCTGCTAGGCAAGAACTAAGCTTTCCCAAGACACCCAGTGGGGATGCATATGAGTCGGCACAACATTTTGACATTTGGTCTGGTCTAAAAGAATTGTCCAAAAAATCTTGGCACCTCTGCCATAACTTCACTTGATCCTACTATCAACATTCAAAGAATGGTGAGGGATTATTTTAGTGACAGCATAAAAATAGACATGTCATGCAGTCCCTTTACATGCTGGGAGAAAAAAAAGGCAATTTGGAGACCCATGTACAAACTCGCTTTGCAATACCTAAGCTGCCCACCCTTCAGTGTGTACTCAGAAAGAGTTTTCAGCACACCCGGGAACCTTGTCAGCGATTGGCGTAGGAGGCTACTTCCTGAAAATGTGGAAAAGTTGATGTTTATCACAAATTTCACGAGAAAGGACTTTACTGGCAATTACATCAAAGTACAGAGATTTCTGTAATGGCGGATTCCAGCGGGGATGAATTAATATTGCGTGAGGATGAGGCTGACAACATCTTGCCACTGTAGAGTTCATTGACAGGACTGTTGGCTTACCTGCCTTAAGTCCGATGGTAGCTAGGTTTGTGAGGGCCCAAACAAACCAAGCACTTCTGCCACAAAAGTGTCACTGAATTGATTGATTTGTTAAATTGTACATGTCCATTTTAACAAATTACTGTTATGAATCCCAGTGCATTCACCAAGAGCAACGGAAGTGTAAAGCAATGTATCTTTATTCAGGTAAATACACAAACAAAGATAACTCAGATCCACCGATTAGAACAGGTTCCTTAGGAGACTGTATAGTAAAAATGGCAGGAACAGGTATAATAAGTTTTACCCCAGTCCAGAAGGCACAAGGCTGTCCAGGAAAGCAGACAGAGTCCAAGAATCAAGCAGAGATCAGACAAACAAATCCAAATAGCCAGGCAGAGATCAAGCAAATAAGCAAGGTCCAGAAGTCAGGCCAAAAGGTCAGGGCAACAGGCAAAACAGCATGGTCCAAGGTTCAGGCAAACGAATCAGGGTCTCAGGCAAGTTCCAAGGTACAGGCAAACGAATCAGGGTCTCAGGGAAGGTCCAAGGTACAGGCAGGGGTCATACACAGAAGTTCAATCCAGAAGGTATATACCAAACAGAACAGAAGCAGGTTAGCAGCAGCACGGAACAAATGGAATGAACTGCACAGAGCACAGCTTGAGGCAGGTATTTGAAGCAGTGCGACAGGTGCAGTTCTAATTAGCATCAGACAGGAGATTAACTCCTTCAGGCATGTTGCAGAGTTCAGGACAGCAGCACCTCTGATGGATTATAGGTACTGCTGCCAGATACAAAACAAAGGCACTCATAACAATTACCAAGGACAATTTCATCTTGCCCTGTTTGTCATTTAGGCCTTGGTTTATCAACTTGTGTAGCAGTCGACAATTCTGGTGTCAACAGTATTGTTAGGTCACCATTTCACATAGCGGACAGTATGATTTAGGTAGATTATTGAAATGTGGACAGTATTATTATAGTGCTAGGGATATGGTTAGGAACAGAGTTACTGATAGGGACATTGTGACTGGATCACTTATAAATAACTTATGGGATAAGTTTATTTAAAGGAAATAGCGCAGGGCGTTTTTTATATCATTGCAAATGTACTTATTTTACTATATCGTGTGGCACTTTGTAGAGGAATTGCATTCATTTCTGAAGTATTCATTTCTGATGCAATAAGCATTTGTTGAGGAAGTCTTTTGTGTATTTTGGTAGGGAAATGACTTGTTTGGGGTTTTGTAACTTTTGTTTGGGAATTCTCAAGTTAGCAATAGAGTGGAGGAAATTTGTATTCTGCAACTGTCTGAAGAAAGGCCCTAAGTTAATCTCATGTTAGTTAGACCTTTTGATGTGTGAGTGTCTAACACACTTGATGGCACAGGAAGGTTTAATGAGACTTGCTGTTAGATTTCCTCTGTGTCTACAACAGGATGCAGGAAATCACAGCAAGTTTTAGGATATCCCAGATAAGTGTAAATATTGTTAGCTTTGCATTGCATGTAAATCCATGTTTGGTTAAACATAATGCATCCTGATACTAAAAATAACTCAGATCTCAGGAGACTGGCTTACCCTGTGAGAATGTGTCCAAAACTGTATAAAACAGCATTGGATTCAGCTGAAAGTATCATTTTTGTTCCATCTGACCTGATCACTGGTACCTTCAACCAGTGTGAAAGCAAATAAACCATCACTTGCTGAAAATCCTGTGAACTATAGATTAGACCCAAAATCTAATCTGGTCCCGGCTGTTTGAGGTTTGGAACCAGGTTTCCAGCACAACCGCTCTGCCTGCTACCCAGCAGCTCTGGCCAGTGTGATCCATCCACAGCAACCCTGAGTAATATGTCAGGGGTACCAGCCCAGGTGCATCAGCAAGGGGGTACTCTAGCAGTGACAGTTACCCAGAAGGAACCCAGTTCTGGATGCTGCTAAGGAGTCCAGTGGCAGCATTTGTAAGCCCCTCCTACTGCAGTTAGAGAGTGTATTTGGGATAACGAAAGGGAATTGTGGCAAAGTAATCCCAGCCGTTTCCCAGCAACAACAGTGGTATAGGCGGTCCATCATGTCACAAACAGGTCTAGGGATATGGACAGGGTTAGAGTTAGGGACAAATACTGTCTACATTTGAAGTGTCAACCTAATAAATACTGTCTGCATTTCAATTGTCCTAATTATACTGTTTGTCATTATATTGTCGACTTTATAACCTTCTTTTGTCTGCTGTCCATCAATCATATTATGTCAATCCAACAAAAGGGTGGGTAGGAGGGCCCAAGGACAATTCCATCTTGCACCACTTTATTTTCTGCCACTGCTGTGTGGCAATGTTTCCTACATGTGATATAAACTGTTCTGCGTTTTTGCCATTGCTCTTTCGCTTATTAACCCGTCAACTCGCTGCAGTTGTATAGTACATTGGCAGCACTGTTAGCTTAGCTGCCTTAAGCCCATTGGTATCTTGTTTAATGGGGGCCCAAACATACCAAGCACTTCAGCCACAAAAGTGGCACTCCTTGTTGCTGAGGTGCTTGGTTTGTTAAACTGTACCTGCTACCCCTCCTGTCTCTATGTGAGTTTGTTAAAGCTTTTTAACATATGGGTGGGAGGGCCCAAGGACAATTCCATCTTGGACCACTTTTCTTTTCTGTCACATGTTTTTCGATGTGCTATGAACTGCCACGTGTTTGTGTCGTTGCCCTGTCGCTTAGCATCCAGCCAGCTCGCTGCAGGCTTTGTCCGAACGTGGATGAAAATAATATTGTTACCTGTGAGGTTGTTAAAATTGACTGGAAATGATTGGAAATGAGTGTTATTGAGGTTAATAATGTAGGAACAAATAGGAGCCAGACTATGTGATTTTAGCATATTTTAGCAATTTTTCACAGATCCAAAATATGTGAGGGTGGTTTGGCCAAAACCAAAACACGAAGTTAATACAGATCCAAAAGCAAAACCAAAACACGGGGGTCGGTGAACATCACTATTACATACGCATCACAACCACCAACCGGCTCATTGAGAACTTTGATCTGAAACGGCAGAATGCGCTGATCCCGTGCTTCTACGTCGAACACCGACCACACACACACCGTGATGCTGACCAGGTGCAGTACAATGATTACTCCAACAGATAAAGTGATTTAAACAATTTTATTCTGGCTGACTGAACTGAACATTTTTTTGAGAAGCATTTATGAATTTTATTTGATTGGATTTTGAAATATGAATATGTATGGAATATGAAAAAATGCACTTCTGACGCTTGTTGTTTTCATATAATTAGAGCAGCTCAGGAAATGGGTCCTAAATTTACTCTGCAACTTCTAAAATTCTAAGGATGACGAAATATCTTTTCCACTTTGCTACACTGCATTTCCAAAGTTTTCTTCTTCTGCAAGAGATGACATACACTCAAATGTTGCTGACTGGAAGAGATTCACTGCCGTTTTATTGGGAAAGAAAAGTTTTTATATTGAGAAGTCATCATTATTAATGTGTACAATCCTAAATCTTCCTGTACCCCTTCATTGTTGCTGAGATAAGTCACAATGTTTGCAGGAAATCTGTGGCATGATGAGTTGTCCTGTGACATCATCTGATTTCAGAGTTACTGTCCCAGAGCCTGAAATAAGCAGCAAAAATGCAGCAACAGTCAATTTGCGTATTAGAGGGGAAACTTCACACTGACACTGGTTCTGTCTCCCAGGAGCCTGTCCCATGAACCTACTACACCTGCTGTAATTCTAGAGCGATGCATAAAGGGAAACTCACCTGTATCTGTGTCAGTACGTTATTTTCCTTTAGTTATTAATTTTAGTACAATTTAACCATTTGACCAAATTAAACTATTTCATTCAGTTAGGTATTTTGATCACAAGGAATTTCTGTCTCAGTGGGTATTGTTCATTTCTTTCTCTTTGGCATATATTGACTATTCCCATGTGTGTATTGACCAGAAATCTATTGTTACAGTAGTATATTATATGATGTGTCAGATACTACAGTGTGGGCACTTGTTATTCAATCATCTAGTATCAGCTATTGTTAAAGGACTTTAAGCCAACGCTGCTTGTGGATCCGTGTGACCGGTCCTCTACGTATGGTATCTGAACTAATACAAGCAGTAGAGACATTTGGCATTTAGACCATTCACAAGGATGGAGATCATTTCATCCTCTACAGTTTGTATAGTGTATGGAGAGGAATATAAAGCCCTGGAGCCCACAGGGTGGAGGTGGTTTGTAGTGTGGCCAAGTACCTATCTGCACTGTCCTTCTTCGTATAGTTCAGAAAGAAGAGCTCTAATAGACTGTTAGTGATATTATTATTATTATTATTATTACTGTTATTGATGTTCCCTGGGACGTGTTTAATATGTATGTTATTGTGACAAGCTGTATTTTCCAAGTCTACTAATTTGTCCTTATTCCAGTCCATGTCTGGAAGTTTCATATTATATCCACTTTAATTTCTATACGGCATCTATGCGGCATCTATACAGCATCTATGCAGCATCTATACGGCATCTATGCAGCATCTATACGGCATCTATGCGGCATCTATACGGCATCTATACGGCATCTATACGGCATCTATGCAGCATCTATACGGCATCTATGCGGCATCTATACGGCATCTATACGGCATCTATACGGCATCTATGCAGCATCTATACGGCATCTATGCAGCATCTATACGGCATCTATGCGGCATCTATACGGCATCTATACGGCATCTATACGGCATCTATGCGGCATCTATACAGCATCTATACGGCATCTATGGTACGGAGCTTGGGTGTGCACGGCCTTGTGGTACGGAGCTTGGGTGTGCACTCCCCTGAGGTACTGAGCTTGGGTGTGCACGGCCTTGTGGTACGGAGCTTGGGTGTGCACGCCCTTGTGGTACTGAGCTTGGGTGTGCACGCCCTTGTGGTACTGAGCTTGTGTGTGCACGCCCCTGTGGTACTGAGCTTGGGTGTGTACGCCCCTGTGGTACGGAGCTTGGGTGTGCACGCCCTTGCAGTACTGAGCTTGTGTGTGCACGCCCTTGCGGTACTGAGCTTGTGTGTGCACGCCCCTGTGGTACGGAGCTTGGGTGTGCACGCCCTTGTGGTACGGAGCTTGGGTGTGCACGCCTTTGCAGTACTGAGCTTGTGTGTGCACGCCCCTGTGGTACGGAGCTTGTGTGTGCATGCCCCTGTGGTACTGAGCTTGTGTGTGCACGCCCCTGTGGTACTGAGCTTGGGTGTGCACGCCCCTGTGGTACTGAGCTTGGGTGTGCACGCCCTTGCAGTACTGAGCTTGTGTGTGCACGCCCCTGTGGTACGGAGCTTGGGTGTGCACGCCCCTGTGGTACTGAGCTTGGGTGTGCACGCCCTTGCAGTACTGAGCTTATGTGTGCACGCCCCTGTGGTACTGAGCTTGGGTGTGCACGCCCCTGTGGTACTGAGCTTGGGTGTGCACGCCCCTGTGGTACTGAGCTTGGGTGTGCACGCCCTTGCAGTACGGAGCTTGGGTGTGCACGCCCTTGCGGTACGGAGCTTGGGTGTGCACGCCCTTGCGGTACTGAGCTTGTGTGTGCACGCCCCTGTGGTACGGAGCTTGTGTGTGCATGCCCCTGTGGTACTGAGCTTGTGTGTGCACGCCCCTGTGGTACTGAGCTTGGGTGTGCACGCCCCTGTGGTACTGAGCTTGGGTGTGCACGCCCTTGCAGTACTGAGCTTGTGTGTGCACGCCCCTGTGGTACGGAGCTTGGGTGTGCACGCCCCTGTGGTACTGAGCTTGGGTGTGCACGCCCTTGCAGTACTGAGCTTGTGTGTGCACGCCCCTGTGGTACTGAGCTTGGGTGTGCACGCCCCTGTGGTACTGAGCTTGGGTGTGCACGCCCTTGCAGTACTGAGCTTGTGTGTGCACGCCCCTGTGGTACTGAGCTTGGGTGTGCACGCCCTTGCGGTAAGAAGCTTGTGTGTGCACGCCCCTGTGGTACTGAGCTTGTGTGTGCACGCCCCTGTGGTACGGAGCTTGTGTGTGCACGCCCCTGTGGTACTGAGCTTGTGTGTGCACGCCCCTGTGGTACTGAGCTTGTGTGTGCACGCCCCTGTGGTACTGAGCTTGTGTGTGCACGCCCTTGTGGTACTGAGCTTGCATATGAAAGCTCCCAACCCTCTTCTTAAAGCATTTGTTTCATCTGCTGTCATCTCGCAGCAGCTGTTAATGTGACTGAGACTTTTACAGAGTGTTTCACACATATGATGTACCAAGTAATGGAACAGAACTAATAGGGGAGAGGTTCGGGTGCAGCAATAGTTATTGGGGGAATTCTGTGCAGAAAACTCCACTGGGTAAACGTAGAATATTCTGCAGACAAATGTGGAATAAGGTGACTATTATGCAGAAAATTTCATGAACATAAATTTTCCTGAGTAGATATCTGTAATGACTCCTTACTTCTGCAATTTGCCGCTCATATCGCAGTTTGGCCTCTTTCAGGGGTTGTAGCATCCAAACATTCATCTGAGGGAAGATCTGAAATACACAGATTAGGGTTAGTTATCACCACAACATTAATAACAGATCGGTTTGGAGGAGACGGTCTGTAGGGTGCAATCCCCCTCGTAGGCAGTGCCATAAATCAAGAGGATTGGTGGCAGATGCAAGACTCTTTCATATTCATTGTGTTGGATCTCAAAGACCATGAGGCTCAGAATGCCCTGAAGCCTCTTCGAACAATTTCTAGGTTCACCATGATTGCAGAGCACAATCTCTAACAATAGCCAAATGCTACCGCCTGGTGTGTTGCTGGCATTACTACTGGGCAAATCACTATGTATAACTACTACAGCTGGGCATATTACTGTGTGTATATATATATAACTATATAACTACTACAGCTGGGTATATTTGCTGCATCTTATCTGGGCATGGCAGTGAGGGAGGCCCCCGCAATATTTATTTGTGCTCTTCTGAACGTTTTCGGTTATGGCAGTGGAGCCTGTATTTTTTTAAGGAAAGCAGATGGGCGCCTCTGGTGCATTTTGCAGATTTGTATTGCAGGGACACATCCACGAATGTTCAAATTTATAACTATTACTGCTGGCCCTCGATACTGAGCATTACTTCTGCTGTGCACAGTAATAGGATTATTATAGTTTTGTAAATTGGACATACTAGGTACAGAATAGAGACCTCCTAGATAAAATGGCGGACAGTAACCCGGCCAACACAGACGGTGAAAGATCCGGAGACAATATATAAACTTGGGGGCCAACTGGATAGCATTGATACTGAAACCCAAAAGAGAGTCCACTCCTCCGTACTTATCCTCCTGGAAACCTCTGCTGCTTCTGACAGTGTTGATTACCTTCATCTCCTGTACACAGGGCCGGATTAGCCCGAGGTCTAACTGGGCTACAGCCCAGGGGCCTCGGGCATCCGTGGAACCCTTTCTTGAAAGTAATTTTTTTGTTTTTAAATGGACAGCTGTAGCGAACCGCCGGCCACGCTACAGCCTGTACCGCGGTCGGCGACTCCTACTGAATGAAGCAGGTGACGTCACTCACCTGAAATGACAGGCTGCAGCCAGGCAATGGTCCGTCCGCGGTGCTCATTAATCTCCTTAGTAAGGAGATCTCGTGAGAGTGAGACAGTCTCACTCTCACGAGATCTCCTTACTAAGGAGATTAATGAGCACCGCGGAACAGACACTACAGGCAGGCAGCAGGGAGTGAGCTGGGGAGAACAGCGTTGAAGACCGAGGTAAGAGCTCAGTCCTGGGGGCTGGCTGTCTGTACATTCTATTTTGGGGGGAGAGAATTACAAGGGGGGTTAGCTGGCACGCATTGTAGAGAAGATAATTACAGGGGGGGGTTGGGGGTTGGCTGGCACAGTGTGCTCTTTTGGGGGACATAATTGCAGGGGGGCTGTTTGGGGGCTGGCTGGCACAGGGCGCACTGTTGGGGAGATAATTGCAGGAGGGCTGGGCTGGTACAGTGGCACTGGGGGAGATCATTGTAGGCGTGGCTGGAACTGTTGGGAGCTTATCATGACTGGAGGAGAGGGGTGGGAGAGCATTGCAGCAGGGTGATGGTTGGCACTGTTGGGAGCTTATCATGACTGGGGTGGGGTAGGTCATGAATAACAAAAAGGCTAAAAGATAAAAAATATATAGTTTAATATGTGTAAATGGATTATGAAATGACCATGTATATAGTGATTCCCTTACATTCACACGCAATAGTCTCAAAATAATAAAATTTTGTATTTAACTTCTTTTTGGCATTTTGAAAATACTGATTTGGTATATTAAAAGAAACACAGCTCAAACTACTTATGCCCAATCCGATATTACTGGGGAGACCCCAATAATATCGGATTAGGCATAAGTCGCTTGACAAATGGGGGCCTCACAGTACCCCTAGCCCAGGGGCCTACAGTGTCTTAATCCGGCCCTGCCTGTACACTCCTTACTCCATGGGCCTTCGTGACACAGTTTTTTCCTGCTTCACTTCCTACCTTTTGAACCACTTCTTCACCTCTTCTTGAGGTGAATTTGCTCATTCAACCCCCTCTACACTGATGACGCCCAAATCTACCGCTTCCCTTCTGTACTTATGTAACCAAATGGCTCTCTGCTATTTCCATCTATGGAAAGGCTGATCTTCTTATTTCACCCCGGCATTTCAGCCACCGTAAATCCCTACAAAGAACTCCCCATATCCTCCAGAATTCAATTAAACATACTTACCCTTACCTCCAAAGCCCTCACTAGCACCTCACCTTCATACATGGGACCTGCGTCTCGTCTCTATCTGGTAACTACCTCTTACCCCCGCTTACAAGGCATTTCCTGGTCCCCTCTGTTCTACTCACGCTGGTACACCCCCACGCCTACCCTACTCCCACCTATACCACTCACACTGGTACACCCCCACGCCTACCCTACTCCCACCTATAATACTTACACTGGTACATCCTCACACCTACCGTACTCCCACCTATACCACTCACACTGGTACACCCTCACACCTACCCTACTCCCACCTATACTACTCACACACTGGTACACCCTCACACCTACTATACCCCCACCTATACCACTCACACTGGTACACCCTCACACCTACCCCACTCCCACCTATACTACTCACACTGGTACACCCCCACACCTACCGTACTCCCACCTATACCACTCACACTGGTACACCCTCACACCTACCCTACTCCCACCTATACTACTCACACTGGTACACCCTCACACCTACCCTACTCCCACCTATACTACTCACACTGGTACATCCTCACATCTATCCTACTCCCACCTATACTACTCACACTAATACACCCTCATACCTACCCTACTCCCACCTATACTACTCACACTGGTACACCCTCACACCTACCCTACTCCCACCTATACCACTCACACTGGTACATCCTCACATCTATCCTACTCCCACCTATACTACTCACACTGGTACACCCTCATACCTACCCTACTCCCATCTATACTACTCACACTGGTACACCCTCACACCTACCCCACTCCCACCTATACTACTCACACTGGTACACCCTCACACCTACCCTACTCCCACCTATACTACTCACACTGGTACACCCTCACACCTACCCTACTCCCACCTATACCACTCACACTGGTACACCCTCACACCTACCCTACTCCCACCTATACTACTCACACTGGTACACCCCCACGCCTACCCTACTCCCACCTATACCACTCACACTGGTACATCCTCACATCTATCCTACTCCCACCTATACTACTCACACTGGTACACCCTCATACCTACCCTACTCCCACCTATACTACTCACACTGGTACACCCTCACACCTACCCTACTCCCACCTATACTACTCACACTGATACACCCTAATACCTACCCTACTCCCACCTATACTACTCACACTGGTACACTCTCACGCCTACCCCACTCCCACCTATACTACTCACACTGGTACATCCTCACATCTATCCTACTCCCACCTATACTACTCACACTGATACACCCTAATACCTACCCTACTCCCACCTATACCACTCACACTGGTACATCCTCACACCTACCCTACTCCCACCTATACTACTCACACTGGTACACTCTCACGCCTACCCCACTCCCACCTATACTACTCACACTGGTACACCCCCATGCCTATGCTACTCCCACCTATACCACTCACACTGGTACATCCTCACACCTACCGTACTCCCATCTATACTACTCACACTGGTACACCCTCATACCTACCCTACTCCCTCCTATACTACTCACACTGGTACACCCCCACGCCTATGCTACTCCCACCTATACTACTCACACTGATACACCCTCACACCTACCCTACTCCCACCTATACCACTCACACTGGTACACCCCCACACCTACCCTACTCCCACCTATACCACTCACACTGGTACACCCTCACACCTACCCTACTCCCACCTGTACTACTCACACTGGTACACCCCCACGCCTATGCTACTCTCACCTATAATACTTACACTGGTACATCCTCACACCTACCCTACTCCCACCTATACTACTCACACTGGTACATCCTCACACCTACCCTACTCCACACCTATACTACTCACATTGGTACACCCCCACACCTACCCTACTCCCACCTATACCACTCACACTGGTATACCCCCACACCTACCCTACTCCCACCTATACCACTCACACTGGTACACCCCCACACCTACCCTACTCCCACCTATACCACTCACACTGGTACACCCTCACACCTACTCTACCCCCACCTATACTACTCACACTGGTACACCCTCACACCTACACTACTCCCACCTATACCACTCACACTGGTACACCCTCACACCTACACTACTCCCACCTATACCACTCACACTGGTACACCCCCACACCTATGCTACTCTCACCTATAATACTTACACTGGTACATCCTCACACCTACCCTACTCCCATCTATACTACTCACACTGGTACATCCTCACACCTACCCTACTCCCACCTATACCACTCACACTGGTACACCCTCACACCTACCTTACTCCCACCTATACTACTCACACTGGTACACCCTCACACCTACACTACTCCCACCTATACCACTCACACTGGTACACCCTCACACCTACACTACTCCCACCTATACCACTCACACTGGTACACCCCCACGCCTATGCTACTCTCACCTATAATACTTACACTGGTACACCCTCACACCTACCCTACTCCCATCTATACTACTCACACTGGTACATCCTCACACCTACCCTACTCCCACCTATACCACTCACACTGGTACACCCCCACGCCTATGCTACTCTCACCTATAATACTTACACTGGTACATCCTCACACCTACCGTACTCCCATCTATACTACTCACACTGGTACACCCTCACACCTACCCTACTCCCACCTATACTACTCACACTGGTACACCCTCACACCTACCCTACACCCACCTATACTACTCACACTGGTACACCCTCACGCCTACCCCACTCCCACCTATACCACTCACACTGGTACACCCCCACACCTATGCTACTCTCACCTATACTACTCACACTGGTACACCCCCCACACCTATCCTACTCCCACCTATACTACTCACACTGGTACATCCTCACACCTACTCTACCCCCACCTATACTACTCACACTGGTACACCCTCACACCTACCCTACTCCCACCTATACCACTCACACTGGTACACCCCCACACCTATGCTACTCTCACCTATACTACTCACACTGGTACATCCTCACACCTATGCTACTCTCACCTATACTACTCACACTGGTACACCCCCACACCTATCCTACTCCCACCTATACTACTCACACTGGTACAACCTCACGCCTACCCTACTCCCACCTATACTACTCACACTGGTACACCCTCACACCTACCCTACACCCACCTATACTACTCACACTGGTACACCCTCACGCCTACCCCACTCCCACCTATACTACTCACACTGGTACACCCTCACACCTACCCTACTCCCATCTATACTACTCACACTGGTACATCCTCACACCTATGCTACTCTCACCTATACTACTCACACTGGTACACCCCCACACCTATGCTACTCTCACCTATACTACTCCCACTGGTACACCCCTCACACCTACCCTACTCTCACCTATACTACTCCCACTGGTACACCCTCACACCTACCCTACTCCCACCTATACTACTCACACTGGTACACCCTCACACTTACCCTACTCCCACCTATACTACTCACACTGGTACACCCTCACACCTACTCTACCCCCACCTATACTACTCACACTGGTACACCCTCACACCTACCCTACTCCCACCTATACCACTCACACTGGTACACCCCCACACCTTTGCTACTCTCACCTATACTACTCACACTGGTACATCCTCACACCTATGCTACTCTCACCTATACTACTCACACTGGTACACCCCCACACCTATCCTACTCCCACCTATACTACTCACACTGGTACATCCTCACACCTACTCTACCCCCACCTATACTACTCACACTGGTACACCCTCACACCTACCCTACTCCCACCCATACTACTCACACTGGTACACCCTCACACCTACCCTACTCCCACCTATACCACTCACACTGGTACACCCTCACACCTACCCTACTCCCACCCATACTACTCACACTGGTACACACCCCCACACCTACCCTACTCCCACCCATACTACTCACACTGATACACCCTCACACCTACCCTACTCCTACCTATACTACTCACACTGGTACACCCTCACACCTACCCTACTCCCACCTATACCACTCACACTGGTACACCCCCACACCTTTGCTACTCTCACCTATACTACTCACACTGGTACATCCTCACACCTATGCTACTCTCACCTATACTACTCACACTGGTACACCCCCACACCTATCCTACTCCCACCTATACTACTCACACTGGTACATCCTCACACCTACTCTACCCCCACCTATACTACTCACACTGGTACACCCTCACACCTACCCTACTCCCACCTATACCACTCACACTGGTACACCCTCACACCTACCCTACTCCCACCCATACTACTCACACTGGTACACCCCCACACCTACCCTACTCCCACCCATACTACTCACACTGATACACCCTCACACCTACCCTACTCCTACCTATACTACTCACACTGGTACACCCTCACACCTACCCTACACCCACCTATACTACTCACACTGGTACACCCTCACACCTACCCTACTCCCACCTATACTACTCACACTGGTACACCCTCACACCTACCCTACTCCCACCCATACTACTCACACTGGTACACCCTCACACCTACCCTACTCCCACCTATACCACTCACACTGGTACACCCCCACACCTATGCTACTCTCGCCTATACTACTCACACTGGTACATCCTCACACCTATGCTACTCTCACCTATACTACTCACACTGGTACACCCCCACACCTATCCTACTCCCACCTATACTACTCACACTGGTACACCCTCACGCCTACCCTACTCCCACCTATTCTACTCACACTGGTACACCCTCACACCTACCCTACACCCACCTATACTACTCACACTGGTACACCCTCACGCCTACCCCACTCCCACCTATACTACTCACACTGGTACACCCTCACACCTACCCTACTCCCACCTATACTACTCACACTGGTACATCCTCACACCTATGCTACTCTCACCTATACTACTCACACTGGTACACCCTCACACCTACCCTACTCTCACCTATACTACTCCCACTGGTACACCCTCACACCTACCCTACTCCCACCTATACTACTCACACTGGTACACCCTCACACCTACCCTACTCCCACCTATACTACTCACACTGGTACACCCTCACACCTACTCTACCCCCACCTATACTACTCACACTGGTACACCCTCACACCTACCCTACTCCCACCTATACCACTCACACTGGTACACCCCCACACCTTTGCTACTCTCACCTATACTACTCACACGGGTACATCCTCACACCTATGCTACTCTCACCTATACTACTCACACTGGTACACCCCCACACCTATCCTACTCCCACCTATACTACTCACACTGGTACATCCTCACACCTACTCTACCCCCACCTATACTACTCACACTGGTACACCCTCACACCTACCCTACTCCCACCTATACCACTCACACTGGTACACCCTCACACCTACCCTACTCCCACCCATACTACTCACACTGGTACACCCCCACACCTACCCTACTCCCACCCATACTACTCACACTGATACACCCTCACACCTACCCTACTCCTACCTATACTACTCACACTGGTACACCCTCACACCTACCCTACACCCACCTATACTACTCACACTGGTACACCCTCACACCTACCCTACTCCCACCTATACTACTCACACTGGTACACCCTCACACCTACCCTACTCCCACCCATACTACTCACACTGGTACACCCTCACACCTACCCTACTCCCACCTATACTACTCACACTGGTACATCCTCACACCTACTCTACCCCCACCTATACTACTCACACTGGTACACCCTCACACCTACCCTACTCCCACCTATACCACTCACACTGGTACACCCCCACACCAATGCTACTCTCACCTATACTACTCACACTGGTACATCCTCACACCTATGCTACTCTCACCTATACTACTCACACTGGTACACCCTCACACCTACCCTACTCTCACCTATACTACTCCCACTGGTACACCCTCACACCTACCCTACTCCCACCTATACTACTCACACTGGTACACCCTCACACCTACCCTACTCCCACCTATACTACTCACACTGGTACACCCTCACACCTACCCTACTCCCACCTATACCACTCACACTGGTACACCCCCACACCTTTGCTACTCTCACCTATACTACTCACACTGGTACATCCTCACACCTATGCTACTCTCACCTATACTACTCACACTGGTACACCCCCACACCTATCCTACTCCCACCTATACTACTCACACTGGTACATCCTCACACCTACTCTACCCCCACCTATACTACTCACACTGGTACACCCTCACACCTACCCTACTCCCACCTATACCACTCACACTGGTACACCCTCACACCTACCCTACTCCCACCCATACTACTCACACTGGTACACCCCCACACCTACCCTACTCCCACCCATACTACTCACACTGATACACCCTCACACCTACCCTACTCCTACCTATACTACTCACACTGGTACACCCTCACACCTACCCTACACCCACCTATACTACTCACACTGGTACACCCTCACACCTACCCTACTCCCACCTATACTACTCACACTGGTACACCCTCACACCTACCCTACTCCCACCCATACTACTCACACTGGTACACCCTCACACCTACCCTACTCCCACCTATACTACTCACACTGGTACATCCTCACACCTACTCTACCCCCACCTATACTACTCACACTGGTACACCCTCACACCTACCCTACTCCCACCTATACCACTCACACTGGTACACCCCCACACCAATGCTACTCTCACCTATACTACTCACACTGGTACATCCTCACACCTATGCTACTCCCACCTATACTACTCACACTGGTACACCCTCACACCTACCCTACTCCCACCTATACTACTCACACTGGTACACCCTCACATCTACCCTAAACTCACATTAGTCCCTGCCCCATTGGAGCTTACAGTCTAAATTCCCTAATATACACACACACAGACACATAGTTGTTTTTATTGGATCGTGAGAACCCATGCCTGGAACATGGCATATATGGACACCCCTTTCCTAATGCTCTGTGGACAGAACAATCATAGGGGTAGGTGTAGGAGCAGATTGTCACCAGAGTTACCACATGAGATTTACACTTTGAATAAAGTACCGACACGGACTGCAAGATGGGGAAAGTGTCATGTATTTAGACTCTCTTAGGACATCCACATTCCCGCATACATAAATTAATAAATAATAACAATGGTGGGGAAAGTTCCTCTCAACTTTGGCAAGCATTAGGGACACATCTTCGTGGAGATCCGAATGTCTTGAGGAGAAGGTAGTCAGCAACATTTTGGAAACTTCTCCTTCCCTTCTTCGATTGAACAAGATCACCTGTGCCAGGGTGACTTTTGCAAGTAGTGCCCAGTGTTTTTACCGTAGGCTCGGTGGAAAGCCCACTGTGGTAGGCTTGTTTCTTCTCATCGAGGTGCAAGTGCATCTTTTTCACATCTTCAGTGAAGGGTGTCACTCACCGGACTGTGAGTGCCATTTCTCCTGGGTTCAGGAACCGTGGCCGTCCGCCATCCTGAGGGTCTGCGCATGTGCAGCCCTTATGAAACCTTTAGTACCTGTTGCTTTTAATTAATTGGATGATCAGGCAACCCTCCCTATTTAAACCACCTGTGATCATTACCTAGTGGCCTGATCTTGGAGTCTCATTCCCCATGAGCCTCTGAAGGTGTTCCTGTGTTTCCTTGTGTATTCAGCTGCAGCTGATTCCTGTCTACTACGATTGTGGTTTCCAGACCACTTCAACTCTCCTGTGTTCATCGTGTATGCACTTAGCTGATTCCTATCTGCTACTGCTGTCGGATCTCAGACCGTCTCAACTCTCCTGTGTTCAGCGTGTCTGCTCTCCACTGCCTCCGTTACTACTACCGGGTTCCAGACCGTCTCAACTCTCCTGTGTTCAGCGTGTCTGCTCTCCACTGCCTCCGTTACTACTGCCGGGTTCCAGACCGTCTCAACTCTCCTGTGTTCATCGTGTCAGCTCTCCACTGATTCCTATCTGCTACTACTGCCGGATACCAGACAGCCTCAACTCTCCCGTGTTCATCATGTTTCCAGTTTTACTTACTACTGCTTCCTGAGTATTGCTCCTTTGATTACCGGTTACCTTTCGTGCGCTGCACCAACCTGATTACCGCTTCCATCCTCCAGTGGTCTCTCCTCCTGCTGGCGTTCAGCCGATCAGGTATCCCTGCACTTCTCCTTGACAGCCTGCTCTCCTGAACCGCGGTATGCATACTTTCCATTGACTTTGCTATTGTATTGCATATCCGTCTGGACTGTGTTGTGTTCATCTCCGGAGTCTTCCATCTACTGAAGCTATTGTTACTATTGACTTTGTTTCCTATTACCTGGATCTCTATAGTGACTTTGTATACTTCAAGCAGCGCTTGTCAGTTATTATTGTATTGTGGTTATCATCGTGGGATCAAGTTCCGTGTGCCCCGTGTATTCTCTGTATTCCATTCATCTCCTCGTGCCCCTCCTCACATATATATAGCAGTGGTACAAACTTGCTGAACGCAGACCACTGACTCCTGTTTCCCATTGGCACCAGTTTCAAGTATCCTCTCACGTAAGCAGTGGTACAACTTGCTGTACGCAGACCACTGACTTCCCCGTTACCTACTTGCACCTGGAACCCATTCCTTCACTATAGACAGTGGTACAAC